>NC_068939.1:127946419-128063374 GCF_016801865.2 Culex pipiens pallens
CTCTATCTGCGACAATACTCTTTGCCATGTAATTAAGTGCATTTTTGGAAATAAAAATTGATGTTTTTTGCTGTTTTTTATTTGTAAAAACAATCAAATCAGATGGATTATTTTTTTCATTCAAAGACCTGACAAGACATCACAAGCCAAGCTTTCATGTAAATTGCCACCAGATGTCGCTTTTTATGCTTTCGAGCTTTTTAGTGCTTTTCATGTACAGAAAGTGAAATATAGTTGGCGCCACCAGTCAATTCAGGCTGGCAAAGCATGCTGTCAAATTTAGGAATTTGGTTACTTCTTGCGAAGAAGGAAGCCAAATTACTAAATAAGGAAAGGGGGCAAAATTCCTAGAATAAAGGAATTTTGTACTTTTTTTTTATTTCAGTGTAAAGAAAAAGAGACTGTGATTATAATTAAACCTAAGGAAGGGGACCAATCGGCAAAAAAGACCAAGCAACAGTTGAAAGAAAAATTAAACCGCACTGAAAACCACATTCTAAATGTGAGAGAGGGCAGAAATGGAACTGTTATACTGGGTGTCTCGGATAACGTGGAAAGTGTAGCTAAATCAGTCTAGGAAAAATGTGGAGAACTCTTCAATGTGACCGTTCCAAAACCAAAAAAACCAAGACTGAAAATAGTAAAAGTGGCCGAAGAGCTTAATGAAAATGAGTTAAGAGAGGCTCTCATTGAACAAAACGACGTATCTGATGATATAGAACTGCGATTAGTGACAAGTTTTAAGAATGGTCTTGATGAATACTGTGTGTGGACCTACATCATTGAAGTTGATTCTTCTTCTCATGAATTTTTGCTTGAATTAGAGAAGGTGAACATAGGATGGGAAAGATGTAAAATAGTGGAATGCTTTGGCATTATTCGATGTTTTAAGTGTTGTTGTTATGGCCATAAAAGTAATGAATGTAAGAGCGAGAGTGAGGTTTGCTCCATTTGCGCAGAAAACCACAGAACAAATGAATGTAAATCTGAAATAGAATGTTGTGCTAATTGTTCGACAATGAATAGAATGAGAGGTTTAAAATTAAGCACAGATCATGTTGCATTTAGTCGTGAATGTCCTGTCTATAAAAGACAAGTAGCCCGCAAACGCCATCAAATTGATTACACTCGATAGCAATCAACGAAAAACAAGAACAATAAACAAAAATGGTCAGTGATTAGCTTAAACTGTGGCGGACTGTCTACAAACTTTGAAGAATTTAAATTATTAGTCCAAACATATAAACCGAGATTAGTGTTAGTTACAGAAACGCATATAACAGAGCAGTTGGGAGATGAACATTTAGGAATCGATGGGTACAACCATGTAAGTTGTTTTTCAGACTCAAGACACACAGGAGGTGTAATGATTTATTCACAATCAAACATTGAATACAAAGTGCTTTGCAAAAGTCAGATCGCACGAAATTGGTTCTTGTCAATCGATGTAACTAGGGGTATGAAGATTGGAAGATATGCAACGTTGTATCATTCCCCAAATGAGCCGCATGCAACATTTTTAAAAAATTTAGAAGAAAATTGGCTTGAGCAATTCGTAGACTTGTCAAAATTTTTAGTGGTAGTTGGTGACTTCAATATTGACTGGTCAAGAGAAACAAGTAGAGGGTGACGATTCTCGAGATTTTCAATTTCCCGGGAATCGAGAGTTGAATTTGGCCATTTCCCGGGAATTCCCGGGACCCGGGAGTTTTTTTTCTATGCCAATAGTGGCAATAATTTAAAAGGAAATATAATAATATTGTTTCTTTTCAATCAATTAAGTTACATTTAATTCATACTTATTCTATGAAACGTTAACTTCAGTATCCTCTTTATCTGAGGAACTATATCTACCTTTTGATTTTTTTTTTTTTCTAAATCTGCAAATACAAGATCGTTTCTTGTGGTTTTTGGGACTCAAAATTGTAGTTTAGGCGTCATCCATAAAGTATGTCATGCTCTAGGGGGGGAAGGGGGGTCTGAGCAAGCGTGACATTGCGTGTTATAAGTATAGGGAAAGCATGACAAAGGGGGGGGGGGGGCGGGGGTAAATTTTGACTGATTTTAGCGAGACGTACTTTATGGATGAAGCCTTAAAATGTTAACGAATCTTTATTCGCACTGAGTGGTTTTTCAAAAGTTTCAGTTTTTTGTGGAGTAAAAAAAATGTATAATATCCCAGTATCGGGATATTTGCAATACGATAAACAACAATTTAAACTTGTTTTTTTTTTTCCTTTTTAAGGTCAACTGTTAATATTCGTTGAAGAAATATTTACATTTATCAGGAAAATCCGAATTTTCTCAATTAGTGGACCTTAACTTTACAAAGATTGACAGAGTGTTTTTTTCCAAAATATATTTGAATATTGAAGATGATGTCAAACACAAATTGACTTATTGATATCAAAAAAGAAAATTACCTTGATACAGCGAAATTACTCTAGGGACTTAAAAAAATAGGTTATGAAAAATGAACTTATTTTGAAAAAGCATTCCCCCTTAGAATTAACAAATAAAAATAATTTTAAAAAACTTTAGATTTCATTTCTGGGGTGTAACTGATAAACTTTAAGGTCAAATTTTTTTAGCTTCTCTCAATTAAAGTTATTGGAATTTTTGACAAGTTAAATTTTAATCTTTCTGAATTAGAAGATCAGAGAAGCATTGGTTTATTCAAACCTGGACAGCGAACATTAACATGGAAGTTCTAAACATTTTTTTTTTTCAAATAATTTACTGATTAGTTCATATAATTTTGCTTCGTTTTTTAAGTATAAAATTTCCCGGGAGTCTCGACCGAATTTCCCGGGAATCGAGAGGTCCAAAAATGGTCGATTTCCCGGGAAATTTTTCCCGGGAATTCCCGCTCGTCACCCTCTAGAAACAAGTGATGCATCTAATTTGAAACAAATCTGTGATTCATTAGGCTTAAAACAAAATGTCCAAGATTATACACGCATAACGAGGTTGACCAAAACAATGATTGATCTAGTCTTTTCTAACTGTGATATAGGTGTGCGTACTGTGAGTGAAATGAAAATATCTGACCATGAAACTTTGTGTTGGTATAATGTGAATGAGTGTACTGTTGCTAGTAAATCAATGAAAAAGATCACTTGTTGGAAAAATTATTCTAAATCTGCTTTAGTAAATCTTTTGAGACAAAACAGAAATTTACCATTTAATTTTGAGGATATTCATGAAAATGCACTTAACTTAATAAGTAATTTAAAAAAATGTGTTAAAACGTTAATAACTGAAAAATTAGTCTCTGTTGATAAATGCTGCAAGTGGTTCTCAGTGGAGCTATTACAAATGAAGCAAAGGCGGGACCAGGCCTATTTGAAACATGTAACAGAAGGAGGAGCTAATTCATGAGCAATTTATAAAGCATTCAGAAATGAATACTCTAGCACTTTAAGAAGAAAACGTAAAGAGTATATTCAAAAGTCAATTGAAGAAAATAAAAATAACAGTAAAGAGTTATGGAAAATATTAAAGAAAATGATAAAACCTGACAGTGCACCGGCTAATACTATGATAATGTCAATGAAAAAAATAGAGTTGCGATTCCTAGAAAATTTAATGAGTATTTCGTAAATAGTGTGGAAGAAATTAGCAATTCAATTGAGGAAGTGAATGCACCACCTGAGCTTGAGTGTCAATTTTCTGCAACAAATATGTCGTTTTTTGAAACAATAACATTAGAAAAACTAAAATCTGTGATATGGTCTTTAGCATCAAAGTCTGGATCTGACAATATCAGTGCTTCTGTTTTGCGCGACGCTTTCGAAGTTATAGGACAAGATCTATTGAATGTGATTAATCAGTCATTAATATCTGGAGTGGTGCCTGACAGTTGGAAAGAGTCAGTGGTCATTCCTATAGAAAAAGTCCAGGGAACAATGAATGCATCAGAGTTTCGACCAATAAACATGCTTCCTCTCTATGAAAAAGTTTTAGAACTGACAGTTAAAGAACAACTTCTAAATTATTTAAATGTTAACAAACTCCTAGCAGCAGAGCAATCTGGGTACCGTAAAAACCATTCGTGTGAGACAGCTCTTAACTTGGTGATTTCGAAATGGAAAAAACAATTGGAAAGCAGGAAAAAAATATTCGCGGTTTAAAGATTTAAAGAGAGCTTTTGAGACTATTTCAAGAGAAAAATTGATTGCAGTCCTTAAACAATACGGAATTACAGGAAATGTGATAAATTGGTTTTCTTCTTACCTAGTCAATCGAAGTCAACGAACTAAGTTTAACTCTGTGATATCAGTTTCCATAGAAACGTTAGTTGGATTACCTCAGGGAAGTGTTTTAGGTCCCCTTTTATTTATTTTATATATTAACGACATGAAGAGAGTTCTTAAACATTGTGATATTAAATTGTTCGCTGATGATACTGTACTATTTATTGCCTCAGACAATGCAGTTGCAGCTATTGAAAAATTAAATTTTGATTTGGAAAACCTCTCTCGTTGGCTAAAATTCAAAAAACTCAAACTAAATGTATCGAAAACAAAGTATATGATAATTGCTAACACCAAAGCAAGTCTGCCAAATTTGATAGTCAGTATTAATGGCGAAAGATTAGAATGCGTTACCGAAATTAAATATTTGGGAGTAATCATTGACGATAAACTGGACTTTAAAAAACACATAGATTATAGTATTAAAAAGATTGCAAAAAAATTTGGTGTACTGTGTCGTTTACGCAATGATTTAACCCAGTGGAGTTTAATTTATTTGTACAAAGCACTTATTTCACCACACTTTGATTTTTGCCCATCCATAATATTTCTTGCTAACGAACAACAAATGAATAGGTTACAAAAAATACAAAATAAAATCATGCGTTTAATTTTAAAGTGTAATAGGCGAACTCCAAGGCAATCTATGTTAAATGCACTGCAATGGTTATCGGTGAGGCAGCGTGTAACATTTCTAACAGTTGTTTTAATTTATAAAATAGCAAACGGAATGGCACCTGAATATCTTCAAAAAATATTAGTTCGTGGTTCAGACATTCATCAGCACAACACTCGTATGGCTTCAGAAATAAGAGCAGCATCGTTTCTTTTAACAAGCACACAAAATTCATTATTTTATAAAGGTATAAAACTATACAACACATTGCCTAGAGACTTTAAAAATGAAAAGAACTTTGCGGTGTTCAAAAGGAAGACATTAGGTTTTGTAAAAGAAAATGTTGGTATATGATTTGAGTACTAGTTAAGTGTAGATTAAGTGACTTTTTTTTTAGTGTATAAATTGTGTGAATATCTTTGTATGATGATAAAATTAGCATAAAAAAAAAATAAGGCTGATGGACGCGCATGGGCTTAAAGTATAAAATAATAATAGCAACATAACAATGAAAACTAGAAGTAAATTAACTAAACAAATATCTAACCAGATAAATCAGACACTCTGCTATTCCCATGGGCGGGGGTAAGTGGAGAGCCATCATCATCATCATCATCATAACTCACCACCGTGTTCCGCACGCCGGCAATCTGGCTGAGCCCAAACCTCGGACTGACCAGCAGGACCCGCTCGACGCCGTCCCGCTGGTTAGTGCTAAAGCACTTGGCCCCGTAGCTCGGCAGCCCGGAGATTATGTCCAGATAGTGGATCTTGGCCTGTGGGAAGAGAGGGAGCAGGTGCACAAATAAAAATTAAACAATTTGCTCACAATTAATTAATTGCCATGACTCACCTGCAGCTGGCTCAACATCTTGGTCGACGAACCGGTCATCTGGGAGTTGAGCTTCAGAAAGTGGCCGAGCAGCCTCCGGAGCTCCTTGCGTTTCATCCCGTCAATCAGGGAGGCAGGCACAAAGCGATCCAGTCCAAATTCTCGTCTGAAAGTGGAAGAAAGAAGCGAAGAAAAGTGGTTAAATTTGTAGTTCAAACACAAATAAATTTGCAAAATTGTCAGCGTTTGAGCATCGCTAACCCAACACGTCCGTCCCTTCTGGCGTTGTGGGCTTGTCCCTTAATCTCATTTGCAATGCAACGCTAATTGCATTTTTATAAAGTTTAATTAGTCGTCTCGTTTCGTCGGCTTGGCTGGTGGTTGTGGTGTTGGAAATGGGAAAATCTTGTGTACTTTGTACAGAGTCTGGGTGTTTTGTCTTCTTCTTTATGCTTGAAGCGCGCCTACAAGAATGCAACCGAGCTAATCCCAAGAATGGCTGGTGTGGTGTTCGATGTCGAAACTTTGCCGCTATCGTACTCTTGGAAGACCGTGGAATGACTCTTCCCTGAATTCCTTAATCGAAATCAGTGGAGTCATCTGGTGGTGAATAGTCAAATAGGAACTTGTATGCAATATCCAACTGATAAGAGAAAAGCTTGCAAGCAAAGGTAACAACGGAAAACCCCACCATCTAGTGATAAAAACATAAAAGTTAACTAAATCTAGAAAAAAGAGACTCAAACTTCCCCTACTTTACTGTTACAAAGAGATCAGATTGGAAACTTTTACCATCTCCCTGGTACCAACCACCCTTTCCCACGTTCGTGAGAAAATCTTGGAAAATTTGCACGACAATTGCAGCACAAAACACTTTGTGTGGCGTGTCGTCTGACTATGTCCTCCTCCAGTGTCTGGTATTTTGCTGCTTTTTCCTTCCTAGCAGGCAAGACAAAGTTGTGTTTCCCCTTGTGAGCGGGAGGAGGCTTGTCGCTCTGGCCCAAAGTTTTCGGCTTTTGGGTTTGGGGTTTGGCTCCCTGCCAGGAATCGAGGTTGTAATCTGTGATTCCGGTTGTACTGTAGTTCGACCGGAGCTGTCTGGTCACACCGGAGTTGGGTGGGGACTGCACTCATTTGGAAAGTGGTAGTACCTTGGGCGGTTTGTACCTTGGGATTGGGATTGTTTGTTGCTAGGAGGAAGGAAGTAACTGCACAGACTTACACAAACGGGATAATTTAATTTCGGTTAATTCTGGGTTTTATTTCTGGTCAACGGGGGAAGGAAAGCTTGCTGGTCCTTGAACTGGTCCTGGTTTTGAGCGGATGCACATGAGAGATGATGAACTGGGTGGTTTATGGAGTTGTTGGACTAGAGAAGTTCTTCAAGAACTGTTATTTGAACATTATTTAGAAAACTTGAAGGCAATTTGAAAAAAAAAAAACAGACATATAAATTGAATTGATTCCGTTCAATAAAACAATTCAAAACAATTATAAACAATTTTTAGCCATTTTTGTCAATTTTATGTAATTATAAACAATTTTAAACAATTTCTATGAATTTTTAGCAACTTTTAACAATTTTTTAAATTTTTAAGCATCTTTCAACAATTTTTTACAATTTCTAGCAATTTTTGAGCAAATTTTAGCAATTTTAACAATTAAAAAAATTAACAACTTTTAACATTTTTAACAATTTTTAACAATTTTTAACAATTTTTAACAATTTTTAACAATTTTTAACAATTTTTCACAATTTTCAACAATTTTTAACAATTTTCAACTTTTTTATACAATTTTTAACAATTTTTAACAATTTTTTAACAATTTTTAACATTTTTTTAATAATTTTTAACAATTTTGAACAATTTTTAACAATTTTTAACAATTTTAAACAATTTTAAACAATTTTAAACAATTTTTAACAATTTTTAACAATTTTTAACAATTTTTTAATGTTTAACAATGTTTAACAATTTTTAACAATTTTTAACAATGTTTAACAATTTTTAACAATTTTTAACAATTTTTAACAATTTTTAACATTCTTTAAAAAAAAATTTTTTAACAATTTTTAACAATTTTCAACAATTTTTGACAATTTTTTACAATTTTCAACAATTTTTTAACAATTTTTAACAATTTTCAACATTTTTTAACAATTTTTTACAATTTTTTACAATTTTTAACAATTTTCAACAATTTTTAACATTTTTTTACAATTTTTAACATTTTTTTACAATTTTTAACATTTTTTAACAATTTTTAACAATTTTTAACAATTTTTAAGAATTTTTTACAGTTTTTAACAGTTTTTAACAATTTTTAACAATTTTTAACAATTTTTAACAATTTTTAACAATTTTTAACAATTTTTAACAATGTTTAACAATGTTTAACAATTTTTAACAATTTTTAACAATGTTTAACAATTTTTAACAATTTTTAACAATTTTTAACAATCTTTAAAAAAATTTTTTAACAATTTTCAACAATTTTCAACAATTTTCAACAATTTTTGACAATTTTTTACAATTTTCAACAATTTTTTAACAATTTTTAACATTTTTCAACATTTTTTAACAATTTTTTACAATTTTTTACAATTTTTAACAATTTTCAACAATTTTTAACATTTTTTTACAATTTTTAACATTTTTTAACAATTTTTAACAATTTTTAACAATTTTTAACAATTTTTAAGAATTTTTTACAGTTTTTAACAGTTTTTAACAATTTTTAACAATTTTTACAATTTTCAACAATTTTTAATTTTGAATGTTTTAATGTTTTAATGTTTTAATGTTTTAATGTTTTAATGTTTTAATGTTTTAATGTTTTAATGTTTTAATGTTTTAATGTTTTAATGTTTTAATGTTTTAATGTTTTAATGTTTTAATGTTTTAATGTTTTAATGTTTTAATGTTTTAATGTTTTAATGTTTTAATGTTTTAATGTTTTAATGTTTTAATGTTTTAATGTTTTAATGTTTTAATGTTTTATTTGAAATAAAATCTAGAAATTGCATTAACATTCAAGGCTTCCTTTGATTTGCCAAGTCAAGTCGCTGTAAAAATCAAACCATAAAATGTAATTAATAACGCCTCCGTGACTTCCACGTCTGTCGTCTAGGAAAGTCATTCTCTTTGAAAAGCGATGCACTTTCCACTTCCTATCTCTCGAGTCTGCCAAGACATTCAGAGTGACACCAAATGAAAAGTTGGAACTTGAGATGAAAGTGAAGAAAAAAAAAAGAAGTAAAAATCTCCTCCAACAAAGCCCCCCCGGAGCAAGCATCAAGAATCAGCAACGAACACAAAGTTCGGATTAACGTTATTGTTCCATCAGAATAGGAGAGACACTTTTCACTTGGCAGTCTTCTTCTTTGCAAACGGGAATGAGAAAAAAAGAAAAACAAAAGTAAACCGAGAAGGAAAAGAAAACCGTGGAAAATCAGGAAGGAGTCGCTTTGGTGGGAAGTTTATGTGAAATTTGCAAACAGTCTACTGCTTTTGTGCCTGAGGTCCTCTACACGGGTTCTATTATGGATGAACTGAGGGACTTTAAGATGGCGTTAGTAGGGTAACGTTACTCAGAGAGAGTTTGAAACATTCCGAAATCATGCTTGTTCATGATTTTCTTTTTTTTTACTGATAAAATATTCAACTTAATCAAAATTTTAACAAATAATTTAGGGATTTTCAAACATTTTGAATATTTCAGAAGTTTCAAAAATTTCAGATGTTTTAATGGTTAAAAAAATCACAGTTGTTTTAGATGTTTTAAATGTGTCAGTTGTTTCAGAAGTTTCAAAAGTTTTAATTTTTTTTTGTTTTTTTAAGTCGTATGCACTGTTTTGCCATTTTTTTAAAAGATTTATCAGATGCCATTATGTTTTTGAAGCTTTTTATTGTGATTGGAAAACTGTTATTGTGTTATTTTACTAAATGATAACCTGTTTATTCCCTCTTACCCATGTAAAAAAACGAAGTTGACTATATAGCTGTCGGCCACCTTTGCTTGTACCAACCACTAGTGTCTTCCTTTTAATCTACAAGCACTTCGCCGCCCTGGGCTCCTAAGTGTATGAAAGTATGGCACGGAGCGACGGCGCCGAATACCCATATTTACACAAAGAATTTTAGAGCGCCCGCCGCGGGATTCGAACCGGCGACCTCTGGATTGTGAGTCCAGTGCGCGTTCCGATTGATCCACACGGGCGGGACGACTCTTACCCAAGTATTTAGTATTATAACTTTTTGTAGTCAGAAATATGTATTTGATTCTTGACTGCATCCCTTTCAATTAAAATTTTACCAAATTTAATCTAGTTCTCTCTGAAAAAAGTACACACACAGTCATCTTTTACCCAAATAGCGAATGTCTTGGATGTTTTAAGTAAATCATTTTTCAGGGAAAAAATACGAGGTACAAAAAAAGATTTAAAATAATAATTGCTGTTTTTGGAAATCGGAAAAAAGTCACTGACAGTATAACCCTTCCAACAAATATTCAATCGTTATAACAATCTATTTCTAAGAAATCAACATGTGCATTTTGTTTTAAACTAAGTACAAAAAATCAAAGTGTTCACAGCAAATAAAGTAGTAATCCAGCTGCGTGTAAAAGGTCTGGGTGTAAAATAAATTTTGCATTATTTTATGAAATTCTGTGTAATATTACACCCTGAAATATGTAGCCCATCAATATGGCAAACCTACTTAACCGAAATGTGAAGCTCACATATACGTTTATCCTTTCCATTTTTCATCGGTCTGATGGCCGAGCGGGCTAAGGCGCCAGTCCTTACTGTTGGTGCTGGGTTTGAATCCCGTCGGTTGCAACTTTTTTTTGTGTTTGCAAAAATTGTACATGCAGTGTGTAATATTAAGTGTTTATTTTGACGAAGGTGATGTGCATGCTTTTGCATGCGATTTTACCATCGGATTTTTTGCTGTGTTGAATTTGAAATAATTGAAAATGACAAAAAATATCAATACAGTTGCAACTTATTTTGAAATAATCATTGAATATGTTAAATATATCGATTATCTTACTGTTTACTATTTCTCTACTAAAATCTGAGAATGTTGATCCTTGACAAACTATTTTGATATCGTTGCAAAAAATCGTTGAACAAATCTCAAGATTTCAGTACCAAAAAGTACACAAAATTAAAATATTATTCAACCGGTAATAATTTTCTCATATTGTATGTCCCACGCCAATATTTCGGAAGGAGATTATCATTGCAAATCAGTGTACCTAAAAAATGTTTTTTGGAAAGGTCATTTTAAAATGACCTAGAAATTATTTTACCTGTGGATTTTGGTTTTTATCCAATATTTTGATATTTCATATATTTTGAAGGAGGCGCACGATCATTCATAAAGCTTCGTTTTAGGTGAAGATTCAAGAAGTATTGCGCGCCTCCTTCTATGTATATTGAAAATTTTAAAATTAAAATAAATCAATAATTCCCAGGTAAAATATTTTCTAGGTCACGGATATTTGAAAAGGACCCCTTAATTATCTTTTCCACGAAGACATTTTTTAGATACCTTGATTTGCGATCATAATCTTTAAATAGTAGTAGATGCAACAAGTTGCAAAAAGAAGTTGTTTTAAGCACGAGTCGTACATTTATCCAACGAGGTTTACCGAGTTGGACAAATACGATGAGTGTTGCAAAAAAAAAAACAAGTTTTGCAACGAGTTGCTTACAACATTTTTTGCAATTCCGTCGTGAAACAACACTTTTCCTGTCATTCTTGAACGATGAAATAGCCTACTTTTCTGTACCAAAAATAACAGAATCGAATAGCAACACTTTTCAAAATAAATGCTGAAAAGTTCTACTTTTCAGCACTGAAATGGGTGCTGAAAAGTTGAACTTTTCAGCACTTGTTTCGAAAAGTAAAACTTTTCAACATTTTTATGATTGTGTTTTTCGGAATTGCAAAAAATGTTGTATGGAACTCGTTGCAAAACTTGATTTTTTCAGCACTCTTCGTATTTATCCAACTCGGTGAACCTCGTTGGATAAATGTACGACTCGTGCTGAAAAAATCCTCTTTTTGCAACTTGTTGCATAAACTACTATTTTGCAATTCCAAAAAAACCGCTTTTTGAATGGAATTTTATGTCAATTATTAATGTGTTAAGTAAACTCACCGTTTAAAACAAAAAAATATTTAAAAATGTTACTTTTCGATACTAGGGCTGAAAAGTTCAACTTTTCAGCACCCATTTCAAGTGGAACTTTTCAACACTGGTGTTGAAAGGTATAAATTTTCCATTTTGTTATTTTTGGTATGGAAAAGTAGGCCGTTTCTTTTCTCCAGAAGGACAGGAAAAGTTGACAGTTTCACAGCGGATAGACAATGTGCTTCTTATAAATGTCAGCTTAAAAGTGTGCAAATTGAATTTTTATGTTAAATCGATCATTAAGGCCAGGTTTCTATAAATGATTCATTCAAAAAAATTACAATTTAATATTAAAATATATAAGCTTTTTATAATTTAAATGTAAATAAAACAAACAAGCTAATTTGAGGTTAAGTAAATAAAACCCAATTTAATTACAAAACTGTTCTTCTGAAAATGCCTTCAAAACTGGAGATAGTTTTTGAATTCTGTTTCAACAACGTATAAAACTTGTAACCTAGAAACTTTTTTTCCGTTGATTCTTCCTTGAGAAAAACATAGCACTTAGAGAGTATTTAAATAATCCTATTTATCAATGTTTTCAAAATAATAGTTAACAAACTTTTGAAACATTTCAAAATATGTGGAGTCGGAGTCGGAGTCGAAGCCAACAATTTGTAGAAAGCTGGAGTCGGAGTCGGCTAGAGTTGGTAGGCCGGAGTTGGAGTCGGTTGGGACTGAAAGCCGGAGCCGGCGTCGGAGTTGGAGTCGTCTAATCTCAGAAAGCCGGATTCGGAGTCGCTTGAAATATGACCCGACTCCGCAGCCCTGATTTTTTAGACTATTCGAATGTTTCAAATGTTTCAGAAATTTCGGAAGATTCTAACATTTAAGTTGTTTATACTGTTCCAGATATTTCGGATGTTTGAGATCGATCAAAATTCACTGAATACAAAAAAAAAATCTCTGTAACGTCATTTTTAATTTCCCCCAACAAAGTTTCGTTTGCATTCCTGGGTGTCCGTTCGTGGACCAAGATTGAAAAACTTTCCATACCAGCAAAGCCAAGTACTGACGCGTTAAAGTTTTGCCTGATGCCAGGTTATCCATCTTACTCCCGGAACCACCCAACGCAAGAAGAATCCTCCGAAACGGTTTTTTTTTGTAAGTTACACTCTCTAGGAAGCAAAAACTTGAAAAGAAAGTGAATAATAAGGTGTGTGGTTTAACGATGAAAATAATACGATTTTTTTTTAAATTGCTCTTAGAAAAAAAACGGCTTTAAATTTTCAACAACTTTACTTTAAAATGGATATTTTTCTCTAAAAACATTTCTTGCTGTGGTCGAAGAGTCAGATTTCTTACTGTGCTTTAATAGTTTAGCTCAACTACAACAACCACTGCAGTGGTGGTGATGGCCTTTTGCTTGCTGCTAAGTAGTACTGACAGCGCAAGTTATCTCAAGATGAAAGTACACCTGGCAGCTATCGTTAATTAATGTATCAACATCGTTAGAGCTCAGCTAAAAAGCAAGCTCGGGGTGTTAGAACAGAACAGAGCACGGAACTTGGCTTGGCCCAGGTGAAACTAGAAGAAAGAATATCCAGCAAAAAAAAAGGAAAGATGCACCACCTCTTTAGTGGTTGATCAAATATTTACCACTTGAGCGAAGTCTCGGAAGTGGGCCTTGTGGTTGCACTTTTCATTGGAGGGAGTCGTTTAAAGGAGGTATGAAACGAGCGAAAACTAGTAAACATGATACATGATGGCACCTCTTGACAGGTGTGAAAACTTTGGTTGATTGATTTATTATGTCAATCATTTAATATTCAAGAATGTTATTTGCAGGAGCTTTTTAAAGCTTGAAGAAAAATTAATGCAGAATCTGAAAGTTTCCGAATCAATCAGGAGTTTGATAGGCAAAATTAATGCTACTCACTCGACAGTCTTGACGGTCAGCTTGGCGGGGGAGATGTTGTTGGCGAGGGCGTGCTGGTGCATGTGCAGGGCGGCCAACCGCAGCGCCACCTCCGGCTGCAGCTCGGGCGCGAACCGCTCCTGGGTGACGTCGTTGCAGCACTGCAGAAACAGATAGTCCAGCGCGTTCAGGTCCTTCTGGGCTAGGCCCGCCGCCGACACGGGCACGAACGTCACCCGGAAGAGGCAGCGCAGCTTGTGGGCACCGGGCCGGGCCGCTATCTGTGGGAATTTAAAATAGAAAATTTTAAAAAAATATAAAAACAGAGAATTAAGCTTCGATGATACTGACCCTGGCCACGGTTTCCTGGGGGTCCAGCAGGGTCAGCTTGTTCCGTTTCAGACTTTTGACGTGCTCCAGGACCAGGCTGAAGTGCTCCCCCGCGGTTAGGCATAGTTTATCACGTAACGACGTTACGACGTCCTGGAATTAGAGAGATTTGATAAAATTGAAGGAAACAAGTACAACATCAAAGCGAAATTTACCTGAACGGTCGTCGTGGAGTCGTACTTGAAGGATTTGGTTTGGCCATTTTCGAGGAAAACCTTGAGCACGTTCGCCATGGGAGGAACGCACAGGTCTCCAAGACTAAATGCTGATGGCTGGAAAGGTAAAGGGAGAGAGGGAAATGGTAAGTGAAAATGACTTGAAGTAAACATTTAAGAGCATACAACTTTGTTGAAAAAGAATTTGTTGGTAGTAAAAAAATATGAAAAAATATTTTTCCGAGAACATTAAGATAAAAAAAATATCGGCAGGTCTGATATTTGGCACAATGAAAGAAGGGTTTTAAAAACCGCTGTCCTTATTTAGACTGTAGTCCCGATTCGCTAAGCTATTTATGACTATTTATTTCTGTGCTCTGCCATACTACACAATTACATACTATAACGTTTTCGGAGCAATCAGATTTTAGAGAAAGTTCGCAGAACAAGTTCCTAAAAAGTAGTAGTTTTGGTTCGATATTCTCAATATTGCATAGATTTTAATTATGTTATAGTTTTCAGTGTAAAAAATACAAAAATTTACACAAACCGTATTTTTTTAAACTTAAATTTTCATGATTTCGGATATAAATATAAAACGATTCAAAATTTTGCATGGATGTTTAATAAATTATTGTTTTCGTGTAAAATACTCAAATTTTCATCAAATAGAAAAAAAACTTCATTCGAATTATTGATCGTTATTTATCTATGTTGCAAATTTCAAAACCTTGAATGCTTAAAAATATATTTTGAGAAAATTTGAGTATTTTAAACTGATAACTCTAGTTTTATGAAAATCTATGCAAAATTTTGCGTTAATTGCAAAAATATCTTAGCTTTTTTTAATACCGTAAAACGGGGTGACTTTGATTGGTGTTGTGTCAACATTTGAATGAAAAATGTGTTTTAAAATGCATTTTACACTTGCCCAGTTGTTTTGCAATCATTAGTTAATATGCAAGTATTGAAAAGATTTTTTTTTTCGCCGAAAAAAAAACTTTTTGCGGTGCTGTACATTGGCTTTTAACAAAAAATAAAAATATTTTTGATTGATCCCAGACATGCTATTTATGATTTTAAATGCAGGAAAATGCAATTCTAATTGTTTTCAGTTGGTTAGACTTCTATTTCCCTTGAAATTTTGAAGTTTCTTGAAAACATTTTTTTTGCCCCCTGATTTTTCGGACCGATTTTGACATAAACTTTGAAAAATATTTGCAACGGCCTAACTATTATTAAGAAAATGTTGATGAATCGCAATTTTTTAATATTCTCAATGTGTCATGATTTTCTCAATGAACATTATTTTGAATCGGAAAACGGATTCATTGGACAATTTTCCATTAAGTGAAGGTAAAATATGTTTGTAAACAATAAGTACTATGTGTTTTAAAATATAATTCAAAAATATCTCCAAATTTATAGGCATTTTCAGTAGAACAAATTTTATATAAAATGTGAAAACTTTCGAATCGTGCTTCGAATTAAGTTTAAAATACAATATGAATCGATAATATTACAGTCGACTCTCTGGTTGTCAATATCCAAGGGACCGTCGAGGAAGAGAATCATCAGTTTACAGAACGATGCAAAATGAAGACTCGATTGAAAATATTTTTTTCTTGATACCCAGCTATGGGAGAGAATCATGGCAACGTCCATCAAACAAACACAAACTAATGTCAAACACCCTTCAAAGCTTCGTTTCACCAAGAAAAATGTCTATGCAAGCCATGAGAAAGTGAAATTATTGACAACCAGAAGAGATTTTTAAAGCAAACAGAATCCAAGGGACCGTCGAGGAAGAGATCCTACAAGCAAGAGAAAATATCGAGGAATGAAGATAATTGAAGTATGCAGATTGAAGGGACTGAAGAATTCATCGATAGATGGAGCAATATTGATATCGAGAAGATCGACAGCCAGAGAGTCGACTGTATAAACATAACTAGTTTTAACAAATTTCAGGAAAAATTGTATTTTTTACAATTTTAATTCATTTATATGTGTTTTGTTAAAAAGCTTATTAACATAGTTAACTAAATATTAACATTGATTTTTTTAAACTATATTAGCAACCTTATTAATGTTAATTTAACGTAAAAATAAAATTTGAACACCTGATTCTGATTTTAACAAGGAAAACTATAACCATCAAAGTCACCCCGGAATTCAAAATATGAATTTTCAACGCAACTATTTTTAAAAGCACTATTGAAAAAACTTTTTTTTAAAGATAGTGCATGGACCTTGTGTTGCTTACCCCTGTACATGTTTTAAAAATAATAATCTTGAAAAAGAAAACCAGTTGGAAAATATTCCAAAAATAAATTGAAATCCTATCAATGTCACCCCGGTTTACGATATTTTATAAAAGAGCAGTTCTCTAGATTTTTAAAACAATCCTGATTATATTCATTCTCCATTCATTCTATATGTTCAAATTTGTGATTTTGCAACGATAGCTTTTTCATAAAAATTTACATACCAATTTAGGGGCTGTTCATACATTCATAATCTGTATCTGTAGAAGGGATTTTCTGATCGATTTGATGTCTTCGGCAAAATTTTTGGTTTTTATTGAGATACTCAGAAAAAGATTACACTCTTTAAAAAAATACTATTCATTTTAAATGATTTTTTATCACACAAATCCGATTTTGACAAACCCTATTTGATTTTCCTTGAATAACAAAATTTGAGATTTTTAAAATAACGACCTACATTTAAAAAGGGCTTAAATCATATCATTAGGCCCTATTGAAGTCGTGTTTTCCAAACAGAAAAATTTTGAGAAAATTTCACAAAAGTTTCACTTTTCAACATTTAAAATGTGATAAACAGATTGCAAGACATCAGCGATTGAAAATTATTCTCCATATCTCGCAACTCAAGGTTGAATCAACAATGACCAAATTTTGGAGAATTTTTTCTGCTTTTCGTATATGTTTTTTCAAAGATGAACATAAATGGACAACTATTATTGAAAAAACTAAAAAGACAATTTTGATGAATGATTTAACTTAAAAATGGCTGTTACTCAAAAAAGGTTAAAGAGCAATTCCATGTCAAATAGGGAATCGGTTGTACCCGACCGACAATCTTATGGGAAATTGGACGAGCTTTTCGGTAAAAATATTATCGAGACTGAAAAATCAAATCTGTCATAAAGAAATTTCCAAAAACTATAAAAAAAACGATTTTTTCAACATTTTTATTTTTAAAACCGCTGTAACTTTACAAGGATTGGACTTAGGACATTGGTCAATATGGATACTTTTATGTAAATTGTCTGGAGAATCGACTCTCGTATTCGGTTTTTGAAAATTTTGATGTTTAGAGCACTTTTGAAAAAAACAGTTTCAGTAAATGATTTTTGTATTTATTTAGGTGAGTTGCTCCATCCTGCATTTTTCTTGAGTCTTTTTGTACCATCTTAGGCTATTTTCACAAAAATTTTGAACGAAAAAAAATCGTGGGCTCACGTTCAAATTTGACTTTTAAACTTAAAAATAAAAAAAATCTCATAAAAGTGGAGTGTTTTTTTCTTTCAGTGTATTTTTTTCAGAAAGCCCGTCAAATTTCCTAAAAGTTTGTCTTTGACCACTTTTTGATACGATGCAACGGCTTCGAGATACAGCAATATTTAAATTACAAAATACAAAAATATTTAAAAAAAACTTACGCCCTTCTCAAATGTCATTTACACTCGATAATGGCTCCTGGCTCCATTTACACAAAAATGGCTTATATAAGCGTAGGATAACATGTCTGCAAAGTTTCATTTAAATCGGAGAGGGTCTAGAAAAAAGTACCTAAAACATTCCTGTTTTGGGCTGGAATTGCGCTAAATCGATCAATACTTTTCTATGGACAGCCCTCAAAATTGTATGGCTTAGAAATCGATGGACAAAATTTCATACAAGTAAAATAAAAAAAATAAAAATCGATTAGCAAAATTGTAGAGAAATTCTCCAAAGTGTTTGAGTACAATCCAGACACAAATATCCTTAATATATATTTTCCATAACATTTGGACAACGGAACAAAATCTATTAGACAAAACTGCTCACAGTCTAAGGCTGCATGATGAATGATATCTGTAGCCACGTAGAAATGTTCGAGATTGTGCAGTTGTTGAAACTAGCACAATACCACAACCCGGTTCACACAAGTCTTACATGTTGATGCAATATTTCGCGCCGACGGCAGCATCCTGAACATTCCGATGGAAATTCCATCTCCAAGAGTAGTGGCCAGCAGGATCTCATACGCGTACACATACCCTCACATTCAAACATGTTACACTACTACGAGGAAGTGAATTGAGGTTAGGGGAAATTTGGCTAAAATTTGTGTTGCTTTTAAGATTAGATTTTATAAAATAATTATTTTTAAATTCAATCATTAACATCAAGATTTAGGTATGCCTATTCAAGCATCAAATTACGTTTTAAATGACCTTCAATGTCCCAAATCTCCCCTAAATCATTCGCTTCAGACGCAACGGAGTGAGATATTTCATCATTTTACAGATCACAGTGGCGAGTTGTTGAGCATAGTTTCGGAGCTCACAAGACTCGCTTGGACGTCGTGTTGCACATCGCAAAACCCAAAGTTTACGGGGAAAACATTCATATGAATTTCCCGTTTTGCGTTCCTCGCGCCCAGCAGCTAGTGGGGGGAAACATGTTCCGTGTGGTTTGCAGATGTTTCATGACCGGTTCTTCTTCCGGTTCGGTGTTCAGCACCGCGCCCCCAAAGCCACCAGCGCTTTTCTGAAGTGCGGTTTGGAATTTGCAAAAGTGATGAAATGGCACGTGGCTTGGGAAACAGAACAGTTGTAATTTCAATGCAATTAACAAAAGGTGCAGGTGGTTATGTTATAGACATGACCAGTATGACAAAGAAATACGATTTGCTAATTCGAGCCTCGCAAATGGAGTCCTGATTTCAATAGTAGAAATTACAGTTCTTCGATAAAAATACGCAAGAAATAGCTTATCCGATTTAAAAATTTTCATGCTGTTACAAATGTTCCAGTCTGTTGAAGCGTGAACAAATTGCACCCTGCGGCAATTTTTCTTCAAGGATTCCCCGGACCGAGGGTCTTGGCCCCCATAAACGAGAATGCGTGCTGTAATAAAAAAGTTGTGTCCAGCTTTCTAGGAGGGAAATTGAAAGAAAAACTTTTCCCCAAAAGATTCATTTTGCCGCCTCCGTCTTCGTCGCATCAATTTGGGCATCAATCTGCGATGGAACGCAATAAATGTTGGGAAGTTTATTAGGGGATCGTTGGATAAGGTCAATTCTTGAGATATCTACTTTAGAGTTTTATTGAGATAGCTTGTTTTGGTGGATCAACAAGTGATTTTGCGTCATAAAAAGATAATTCATCTCAATTTGCATTTGATTCATTTCATATGTCCACAGATTAATTCGTCGTGGTCGTGCTATCTTGTCGCACTTTTGACCTTCACAGATCCCCAAAATTCAATTGCAATCTTGGGAAATTCAATAAGGCCGTTGCAAATATTTTTCAAAGTTTATGTCGCCCCAAAATTGGTCTGAAAAATCAGGGGGCAAAAAAAATATTTTTCCAAAAAACTTCAAAATGTCCATGAAAATAGAAGTCTAACCAACTGAAAACAATCTAAAATGCATTTTTCTGCATTGATAATCATGTTTTGTATGTTTGGGCTTGTTAAACATGTTTTGAATTTTCACCGCAAAAAAAATATATTTTTCGCAAAAAAATAAAATTTTCGTCAATACTTAGATATATTGGAAACTAAAAATGGTAAAACAACTGGACAGGTGTATAATGCATTTTAAAACACTTTTTTCATTAAAATGTTGAAACCATGGCTCGTAATTTAAATTTTTATACTTTTTTATTTGTTTGCCCTCCCCTCCCCCCCCTCGACTTTGGTTAGAGTCGAGGAACATAAACTTCAAAAAATATTTGCAACGGCCTAACCAAACAAAAAAAACTCAGAGCATTGTTGTCAGTTTTTATATGAAAGAAGTTTCAATCTTGACACACCCTAAAAAAAATGATGTAAGTGCGACAACTGGCCAAAGGAATTTCAGCTCAGAGCGCGTTTGACACACGTACATGCCCGACTACCGTAAATATTTTTAATTATAACTCGTGACTTCAGCAACCAAATTCAACCAAACTTCGGGACGATGCTCAGAACGGTCAACCAAACAAAACGTGTTTGTTATTGTTTTTGTTTATTCAAGGTCAAACATTTAAATGCATCTTTCGCGGAACGTGAAAAAGCGACGTGCGGCAAAATCAGTTTGTTATTATTTTTATTCATTGAATTTATTTCCAATAATTTAAGGCTATTCTTGGAAACGTTCCCACCCCAGCAGTGCGTCTCAAAACTTCACCAAAAAGAACCTTCATCAACGTGACAGTTTTGACACGTCTCCTGGCAGTACAAAGACTAGCGCCATTCGTGCGTGCGTCCCCAAAACCTATCCAAATAATAGCGACAACTTTATAGCGGTGGAAAGTGGATGTGTCAAAACCCAACAATTCCTGCGTTTATTATGACACATCTTCCCACAACGAACGGTATGTGTGTGTCCCTCCATGGGGGTGATGTTATTTTTGTGTGAAAGCTTTCGAACTTTGCCGGAGGGGGTGGGGGTGGTTTGGGGAGAACCAGAAGGAGGAGGGACGGATCAAACCATTTTGGAGACACAAGTTCAAAGCATTTTGTCAGATTTGCTGCTTTTTTGTTCGGTGGTGTGCATTCCAGGAGAGGGTGCGCCAGGGGCGCCGACTCTGGGGGGGCACGGTACTTTTTGCCCCCCCTAAAATTTGGCTGAGGGGGCAGCGCATACATTGTGCCCCCCCAGAAATTTTGGAAGAAAAATATTTTTATTTCAAATGTAAAAAAACACAGAAATAATTGAAAATAGTATCTTAAACTTAAATGGAACATTGTTTGTACACACGGATAGAATTCTTGTAAGCGAATCCGTAAAATAGCTCAAAAACATTTGTTGTTTTCGAAATCGCTGAAATTTTTCGAACAAAATCGTTTACAATTTTCTGGATTTAGATGCATTTTTTTTCTAAATCGACAACGTTTTATCTATACCACTGTGCTCTCTAGGAAAATCAGTTATCTAGTACAAGAGCACAGAGGCATCGGTATATGATTTGAGAGATGTCGTCAACATAAATTTTACGGATTTGCTCATAAGATTTGTATCTGTGCATGTTGTTTCAAAAACAAAACCAATGTACTTTTTCCATAGCACCTTATCTACAATCACCAAGTTTTCAAACGCAACATTCTGCGATTTGCCATTGTAGATCAGGATTTAGCGAATATAAACTGAAACACTTTTCAAAATGGTCATTTGATGACTGCTTTACATTTACAAAAATGCTGAGGAATTCAATATTTTTTTTAGTAATTTTAGAAAGGATTTGAAAAGATTTCAAATACATTTGTTAACCGTTCTATACCAATTTTAGCTGAAAAATACAATTGTTTCAAAAAGTAAATTTTTGGAAACTAGAACACCGATTTACTGAGAAGCTGACAAATTAAAACATAATCTGAGACAATTCCACATTATAATCATAAAACACAAGTGTATTGCTTTCTGCAATTCATGATCGATTTAAAAAAATAAAAAGGCTATAGAAATTTTAACTGCATCCTCAAAAAATATATCAAAAAATCAGGGAGTAGAAAATAATACTTAAAAATGGAATATTAAATTCTTAAATTCTTAAATCCCTAAATTCTTAAATCTTTATATTCTTAAATTATTAAATCCTTAAATTCTTAAATTCTTAAATTCTTAAATTCTTAAATTCTTAAATTCTTAAATTCTTAAATTCTTAAATTCTTAAATTCTTAAATTCTTAAATTCTTAAATTCTTAAATTCTTAAATTCTTAAATTCTTAAATTCTTAAATTCTTAAATTCTTAAATTCTTAAATTCTTAAATTCTTAAATTCTTAAATTCTTAAATTCTTAAATTCTTAAATTCTTAAATTCTTAAATTCTTAAATTCTTAAATTCTTAAATTCTTAAATTCTTAAATTCTTAAATTCATAAATTTTTTAATTCATAAATTCTCTTCTTTTGAAATTTTCGATTTTTTTTAAACATTGAATTTTATTGTTATTTCTAAATTTCTGATTGTTTAAATTTCTGCTTTTGATTTCTTAACATTTTCAAGTCATGAGTTTTTGTAACCCTAGATTTTTTTTTCTTTTTTTTTTCTCTTTTTATGCGATGCGTTACGTTTTTTTAATTTGTAAATTTCTCTGGAACGACGCAACATTTTTGCAATCTTTTAAAAGCAATTTGTAGGTTGAAGGTTCAGATCTAAAAAACGCCTTTGAAGCTTTCAAAAATAAAGAGAGGTTTCTCTGTATTTTTTTTAATTTTGGAATATTGAATTTGGTGTATCTGTTTTTTTCTAAATTGCAGATTTGAAAAATGGATATTTTTTTAAATGTGTATTTGTATTCTCAAATTTCTGAAGTTCTAAATTTTTGCATTTAACTTTTGTTTTTATTTTTAGAATATTTGTATTGTTGAATTTCTAAATATCTGATTATTTTTATTATTGACTGTTACTTCTAGAAAATAACTACGAATATGACAATGAGAATGAATTCGCCTTCCAAACATATGAAAAATTCCCTCCAATTAACATTCTCAATCACGTTTTAATAAATTATATATTCCTTAAAAAATGGATTCCGGATGAAAAAAATCCGTATCACATCGTAATATTTTTTTTTAATTCGTGATATACAAGAAACATAAACATCTAATCGCCACTCTTACCTATTGATTTCGGAAAACAACCGTGCCCCCCCAACATTTTGGACTAGTCGGCGCCCCCGGTGCGCAATGTTGGAAGAATTTTGCAGAGAAATTCTCAAATTTGTCTCAGTTGTTATCATTTTAGTAATGTCATGATCGGTAATAATCCAAACCCATTTTAGAGAAATGGATTCGCTGGAATGACCAAACCCCAGAATTAAACATTTCCAGAAACTGCTAGTTTTTTTTGTTTTACTAATCGAAGGGTACATTTCCATGAGAATAATGATTTATCCTTCTTTTTGATACCTCCAAATCGTAAATTAAAAAAGAAGATAAAACAGTGAAGTAACAGCCATATTGGGAAATAAAATTCGGCGGAATGCTCCATTCTGGCAAATGGAGTTCTGTGGAATGCGAAAGACTTCGGAATCAGCAAGAATAATCTACTTTATTAAATAAAAGACCGTTTTCTTGACCAGTATAAAACTTGTTTTTGTTCATCGAAAAAAATCATCAGAGATTTCTAACGTTTTTTTTTTATTTAAGTCATGACTCAAAAAAAGTTGCGTAAACCGAGAATCTTTAAAAAAAGGTCACTTAAAAAAAGAATATGATGTACTTGCCTATGTCCGAAAAAGTCGTGTTGTGTCATTGGTTTGTTTTTACCTTCATTCAATTTTGGCAGCTGTCCATACAAAAATGATACGTAGTACACAGCAAATAAAGTACCGTAATCTGGGGTAAATCGGGACTACAGTCTGAATAGGGACAGCAGTTTTTAGAGCACTAAAAGCTTTTTAATTTTGAAATGGATGTACACATTTTGTTGGCCTGAGTCTGTTCTAACCGAAACCAACCAGAAAAATCAAAATATTGTGCTACAACATGGTTAAAACTGCTGTCCCAATTCGCCCCATGTGTCCCAATTCGCCCCAGTTTACGGTAGTAATCCAGCGCCGTGTGAATGGCCTGGGTGTAAAATAATTTTTACATTATTTTATGAAATTCTATGTAATTTTACACCCTGAAATATGTAGCTCATAGGTATGGGAAACCTGCTTGACCGAAATGTCAAGTTCATATATGCGTTTATCCTATCCATTCTTCATCGGTCTGATGGCCGAGCGGGCTAAGGCGCCAGTCCTTACTGTTGGTGCTGGGTTTGAGTCCAGGCGGTTGCAATTTTATTTTGTCTTAACAAAAATTGTACATGCAGTGTGTAATATTAAGTGTCTTTTTTGACGAAGGTGATGTGCAGGCTTTTGCATGCGATTTTACCATCGGATTTTTTTCTGTGTGATTTTTTACGGAATTTTGGTGTCTTGTCGTTGTAGATATTGATTAGGACCATTTAGAAAATAAAACGTACACGTATTTTATTGCCTGATCCTAGATTCCTTTTTTTACAAAAAAAAAACATTTTCCCAAAAAGAGATTTTTCAATTTTTGAAGTTGATGAATAAGGACGTTGCAAATATTTTTGGAAATTTATGTCGGGGGGATCCCCCTCTTCAAAAAAATATTTTTTTCAAAAAACTTCAAAATTTTAATGGGAAAAGAAGTCTAATCAACTAAAAAAAATGCAATGGATTTTCCTGCGTTAAAATTTTTATTAAAAATGTCTGGGATCGATCAAAAATATTTTGAATTTTTGTGAAATTCCGTCAATACTTGAATATTTTGAAAACTAATGATTGCCAAACAACTGTACAGTAGGGTGCCCAGAAAAAATGACCCCCTGCTCCACAAGCGAAAAACGGTTTTTGGGTTATTTTAAGCAAATTTTTTTTTTAAAAAACTTCAGCATTTCAATGAAAATTTAAGTGCAATCAGCATTTTTTCAGCTGAAATCAATTTAAAATGCATTCCCCTGCGTGTAGAATCAATTTTAGCATGTTTTAGTTGATTTTAAAATCATTTGATTTATTGAAAGTTTTCGATGTTTTGTCTAGCAAAAAGATTTTTTTCGCTGACATTTTTGTTTTCGTGAAATCTTACATTTTTTGAAAACTAATAATTGCAAAACAACTGAACTGGTGTAAAATGCATTTTAAAACACTTTTTGCATTAAATTTTTAAAACTATTGCTTGTTATTTAAATTTATTTAAAACAATTCCCAAAATAGTGAATTGTTGTTTTTGAATGTGAGTACCACAAAGGAACTTATTCATGAGTATGGTGTCGTGGTTCCCAAATTCATGAACACTTTTCACGATTTCGGGAATTGACTTTTTGTCCGTGTACTTAACTCATGCCAATATCTAAGCAACGAATGGTGTAATTTTCAATTTTAAAGGGCTCTATGCACGGAGAAAAAAAAGTTCCCAAAATCGTGAACAAGCGTTCATGAAAATGGGAACCACGAACAAAGTGTTCAAATCACATGGTACGATTTTGAAAAACGTACCATGGCATTTGAACACTTTGTTCGTGGTTCCCATTTTCATGAACGCTTGTTCACGATTTTGGGAACTCTTTTTTCTCCGTGTGAAAAATGATTTGTTTTGGCAAATATTTGCAACGGCCTTATAAATTTTGTTTAAATAGTGTTTTTGTTAATTAAAAAAAACAAGAATCATCAAAAATTAATTTAGAATTTAAAAGAACTTTTGTGATTTTATTAAGTTGAATCTATTTCAGGTACAATTTTCAGTTAGTGTCCATCTCTGTCCATTTAAAAAAAAAAATGAGATAATTATCTATTATTTTCTGTTATGCTTATTGCTAAGATATGGTTTTTCGAAGAATTACGATATTAAGAAAAATGAAAAATTTTCAATCGATGCTTGGATCTTGGAAATTATTGATCCGGTTTTCAATGATTATTGTTAGATTTTTAAAATCACGACTTACATTTCAAAAGGGCTTAAAACCAGTTATTATTTAGCTTAGTTATATTTTCCATAACATTTTTTTTAAAATCATATATTTCGATTCAGCATCTTTCATTTTTAGCGTTCATGTCGTGATTTGAGCCTGGGGCAAAAACCTAAAGTCTAACTTTCTTCCATCACCATGCGAGAGTGAGAGTGTGTGTGGTGGTTTGCCCCGCAGGGTTTTGACACGGACGACGACCATAATCAAAGAAAAACACAGACATTGATACGGAACGGAAAATGACGGTGTGTAGCAGTGCTGTTAAACGTTTAGATTAACGACGTTTAACTTAACGGAATCGTTAAAAGTTAACATAAACGTGAACGCGAACGGAGCCTACGTTGATCTTAACTTTAACGCGAACGGAGCACGTTAATTAACGTCGTTAATTAACGCGTTGATTAACGCGTTAATCTTTGTGAGGCTCCGACTTTGAGGGCCTGTATCTCCCAAACGGTAACATCTAGCGGGTTACTTCCAGTTGCATTTTACGGGCATTAACTGTGACTATGAGTTCCCGGTGAGGTAATTTGTTCAAAGTGGCCACCGGTTCCGGCAACCCGGAACATCCGTCAAGCATGTTTTTTAAAGTTTTTGTCGTTCAATCGTCATTTGAGCCAATGTTATGAGACGTTGTTTGTAGTACATAGGTATACTGACTATATTGGGTCAGTTCAGGGTATCCGTGGCCACTCCGGAACCGATTCCATGGTACCACGCAAATTGATCCGACGATTGTGATATTCAAAAGTCGACCTGTTGCTTATCAAACTTCGTATAGTTAAAATCATTAATCATCCATTATCATGCTGTGCCCTTTGACCCGATCGGACCACTCCGGAACCGGTTACCGGTGGCCTCGGAGGAAGTGTACTGAGTATAGAAAAAGTCCTTTCATGTGACATATCAAACTTCATGAAATTGAAAGTTATGACCACTTAGATGCATGTCGGTGCCTTATGATTCAGTATGAAGATTTTTTATATTATTCGGGAAATATTTCCGATGCACTTTTGTATTGGTTCCGGTTTACCAGTCTTTAAACTCCAGTGCGCTTGCAATTAGTAGGCTACAAGATGGTACGCAGTTGAAGTCCCATTGCACTGTATCCAAGTAGGCCAATTAACCAGCTGAATTCTACAGGTTTGGCACTCTCGCCGGTTACCATTGAAACTCGATCAGAGAGCCAGTAGTTGCTGTTTATTACGTCAATTGTCAAATTTGCCTAATTTTTAGTTCAAGGCCTCCCAGATTTTGTTATGGAACCACTTCTGAATGTTCTGTCGATGATTTTAAAACAAGCCAACCAAACCAGTGTATAGCTAATATATATTTTTATTAACATAAAATTCTTCATAAGACGTCGGCACTTTCTCTATGATGCAGGAGAAGCGAGAGGGGGGAGGGGTAAGCACTGTAGCCTCCAGTGACCGATTCCGGAAGGATCAACCCTGAAGACGTCAGTTTGGCCTTCGTTGGTTATAATTTTCAGTTTCATGAAGTTAGATATGTCACATGAAAGGACTTTTTCTATACTCAGTACACTTCCTCCAAGGCCACCGGTAACCGGTTCCGGAGTGGTCCGATCGGGTCAAAGGGCACAGCATGATAATGGATGACTAATGATTTTAATTATACGAAGTTTGATAAGCAACAGGTCGACTTTTGAATATCACAATCGTCGGAACCATTTGCGTGGTACCATGGAATCGGTTCCGGAGTGGCCACAGATACCCTGAACTGACCCAATATAATCAGTATACCTATGTACTACAAACAACGTCTCATAACATTGGCTCAAATGACGATTGAACGACAAAAACTTTAAAAAAACATGCTTGACGGATGTTCCGGGTTGCCGGAACCGGTGGCCACTTTGAACAAATTACCTCACCGGGAACTCATAGTCACAGTTAATGCCCGTAAACAACTGGAAGTAACCCGCTAGATGTTACCGTTTGGGAGATACAGGCCCTCAAAGTCGGAGCCTCGCAAAGATTAACGCGTTAATCAACGCGTTAATTAACGACGTTAATTAACGTGCTCCGTTCGCGTTAAAGTTAAGATCAACGTAGGCTCCGTTCGCGTTCACGTTAATTTTAACGATTAACGGACGCGTTAACGTTAATTAACGATTAACAGCACTGGTGTGTAGATTCAAATCTATATAATCCAGGGATATTTTTTTTTCGTTGGTGGAAGTAGAACATCTTTTCATCTCCAAATTTTGCTTTTCTTTTTTTTTTGTCAAAAGAGATTGCGGCAAATGTGCAAACACCAACTTGAATTGATACTTTCTTTGCCTCGAGGCTACACCGCCGTTGCCATGTTAGGGTATGTGTGAACGCAACCCCCTACTCCTTGAGTGTATGTGTGCAAGTGTGTATGTGTGTACTTTGAATCCATAAACTAAATATTTGGATTGATACCGAGCAAATTTTGTGATGCGAAGGAGGACGAGGATTACGAAATGGAATTTTGACTAGATGGAATTTGCGTGTGCATGACTGTGTAGAGTTTGTAGAGTTGGTAAATGCCGAAATTTGCCTTTGTACGGGCGACAATAATGGAACTCCGAGACGGGCATCTCGGTTTGACTTGAGGGGAAAATTGAATGTGACAAAGTTGTTACAGAGTGTGTGGAACGATGTGATGGCTGGGGACGAAAAATGTGGTTTTTGAAGTGGTTTAGATATCGGTGGAATCTTGGCGTGCAAGGGAAATTTAAACTATGACGTATCCACAGTTAAACAGACATTACGTTGATCGACTGCTAAAAAAAATCAATATCCAAGTAAAAGCAAAATTTAGTATTTATTCCCATGTTATTTTATTATACTTGGGGTAAGATTTCTTTAGTTTGAAAAAAAAAACAATTATAAAATAACGATAAGCAAGTAAGAACAAAAAATCATTTCTTATTAACAAACTCTCTCACTCGTTAACTCCCTTACCAACTCACTCACTCAATCACTCACTCACTCACTCACTCACTAACTCACTCAATCACTCATTCACTCAATCATTCAATCATTCAATCACTCATTCATTCACGCACTAACTCTCTCACTCAATCTCTCATTCCCTCACTCACTCACTCTCTCATTCAATCTCTCATTCTCTCACTCACTCAATCACTCAATCACTCAATCACTCAATCACTCAATCACTCAATCACTCAATCACTCAATCACTCAATAACTCAATCACTCCATCACTCAATCACTCAATCACTCAACCACTCAATCACTCAATCACTCAATCACTCACTCACTCACTCACTCACTCACTGAATTGCTCAATCACTTAATCACTTAATCACTCAATCACTCAATCACTCAATCACTCAATGACTCAATCACTCAATCACTCAATTACTCAACCACTCAATCACTCAAACACTCAACTCATAGACTCATAGACTCATTTAGATTTTCACTCACTCACCAAATGAGTTGCGTCTTCGCAAATCTACCTTTTTGATTTTTTTTTCAATTTAAAAAAAAAGCATGGATATTGCAGTGTTGGAAGATTGTTGCAAAATTTAAAACAAATATGATCATATTTACGAATAATTCCTAACAAATACTTCCACAGTTGATCAAGTGTTCCTTGTTAAAAGTTATTTAACCTCACGGGAAAACTCACCAGTTGGGTAAGCCAGTTTTCCACTTCAACGCCACCATATCCACGAGCAAAAAGTATCTCGCACAAATCGAATCTCGTCACGTTCAAGGTGCGGAAGTAATGCTTTTTCATGGATGGTGGGGGGAGGTGTGAAGACACTCTTACAAGTTCATTAAAAATTGCGTTTGTTCCGGTTCAACGGTTATCTTTGCAAACTTTTGTACGTTTAAGGGGGAAACTGGCAAAATGATTTTTGTATTATAAATTTGAGTTTAATTGTATTGAAAGCAATGTTTAAAATATTTGAAGAAACATATATTAAAGATAATGCTTGAAGGGAAAATCAAAACAAAAATATTTAAAAAAAAGTAGTTAAGTCTTTTGACTGCATTGATTTCCACCAACAGTGACACCGAAGAAGTTTGCTTCCAAAAACTTTTCCCTCCTCAAAAAAAAGCATTGTTGCTTTCCATTTTCCGAAACGTTAAGGTCGTTAGGCGGAGAGTTTAAGCTCATTGTACACACAACTTTCTGCAAAGACCGTTTTTCGTTCGTTTCTGTACTTTGAAAAATTGTTTCCGATGGTACAGGGAGATAAAAGGAAAAACTGCTTTCCTTCACAGCTGGAGTTATCGATTTGTTGCTGGTGCGATTCCCGGAAACATCATTAGGAGACTTCAGTGTCTTGCGAACCTTCGAGGTGAACGGACACTAGAGCTGCGGTATTTTTTACTACCTAAGCTCAGAGTTATTTCAAACAAAATTCACAGTCTTTTTAAAGACTACCTGAGTTACTTTCCAAAATTCTAAACAGTCTTTTCAAGACTAACCCCACCTGAAATTTTGTTGTATTTTACAAACGAAGCCATCTTTTTAAGAGAACTTTGCTTGCAAAATGCGTCAAAACAAAGGTAAACGCAAATCTTCTGAAGATTTGATCGTTACGTCGGTGAAGCGTTTGAACGCTAAACCGGCTAACGGAAACAGAAAAAGAAAACAGCCTCTTCTGAGGTCTGACTCTGATTCTGAAAGTGAGGTCAATCCTCCAATTCCATTGACAAACAGTTTCGGTGTTTTATCCGAAACTGTTGACAAGGATCCTTCTCCTCGTACTGTGCCTTCTGCCGTCGAGAAACGAGTAAAGGCTCCGCCAATTGTAGTGACTTCCGTCTCCGATTTGGCCAGCTTTCGAACGCAACTGAAGAATTGCAAGGAAACTTGCAATTTGAAGGTTTCGTTCCAGCTTGGTCGAAGAGGAGAATGTCGCTTGTTGACGGAATCTTTACAAGATCACCAAACTTTTGTTGGTTATTTGAAAAACCACAAACACAATTTCTACACGTATGAGACCAAGAATGCTCGTCCATTCAAGGCGGTCCTGAAAGGTCTCTCCAACGACTTGTCGGTGGATGAGATCAAAAACGAACTTAAGGTGTTGCTTGGCTTTGTCCCATCCCAAGTAATACCAATGAAGAAAAAATCAAATGGGAATATTTCTCGCTTTGGTTTGACTTCACAATTTTATCTGATTCATTTCAACAGAAATGAAATCAACAATTTGAAACTTTTGGACAAAGTACAGTTTTTGTTCCATGTACGGGTAAAGTGGGAGCATTTTAAGAAACATGGCGGTAATGGCCAGAATCTGACCCAGTGCCGGCGTTGCCAGGCATTCGGTCACGGTACTGATCATTGCGCCATGGTTCCAAAATGCATGGTTTGCGGGGATTCTTCTCACGACAAGGACAATTGTCCCGTGAAAGAAGTCACTCAATTTAAATGTGCAAACTGTGGTGGAAATCACAAATCAAATTTCTGGGATTGCCCCATCAGAAAAAAGGTTTTGGATTCTCGTGCTAAGCATCAGCCGAAATCCAAACCGAAATTTTCTCAAAGTCAGGTTGTACCTGCATCTTTAAATCAAACGTTCGTGCTGTCTCACTCGAACAATGCTAGAAATACCCCTACCGTGGAAAAGTTAGGTAACACTAATGGTATTTCTTATGCCAACGTCGTTTCGGGTTCGGGTTCATCCACGAATTTTAAATCCTCTACCAATTTTCAAATTGGGCAGGTACCTCAAATTTCATTTGAAAATGTTTCTGCTGGCAACGCTTTGGGATCTTCTGATCTCGGCGATGTTACGTTTGAAAAAATGACTTTTTTGCAAAACTCACTGTTTGGTTTGATTCAAACAATGAGTAATGCTACATCCATGATGGAAGCAATCCAGATTGGATTAAAATTTGCCAATGATGTTGTTCTTACCCTGAAGTTTAATCATGGATCTAAGTAATTCCATCAATATTATGAATTTTAATGCTCGCTCTTTAAAAGCGAAAGAAAATGAATTTTTCAACTTTTTACGAGTTCATAACGTGCATGTTGCTGTTATAACCGAAACATTTTTAAAAACTGGCACTTATTTGAAAAGTGATCCAGATTATAAAGTTATAACCAATAACAGAATGAATCGAAATGGCGGTGGAGTTGCAATAGTTATCCACCGTAGCATGACTTATAGCACTTTACGTGACTTTAAGTTAAAAGTTATTGAAAGTTTGGGCATTGAACTTGAAACTTCTTTTGGGAAAATTATGATTGCAGCTGCATATTTGCCTTTCCAATGCACTGGGGAAAATAAAAATTATTTCAAAGGGGATTTGAATAAACTTACCCGGCATAGATCTCGATTTTTGATCATCGGTGATTTTAATGCCAAACACCAATCATGGAATAATTCAAAAGTAAATTCCAATGGTAAAATTCTATTCAGAGATTGCACTTCTGGTCTTTATTCGGTTTTATACCCGAATGGACCAACTTGCTTTTCTTCTGTTAGAAATCCATCAACAATTGATTTGGTTTTGACAAATCAAAGTCAGTATTGTGGTCCTTTAGTGACTCATGCTGATTTTGATTCTGATCATCTTCCAGTAACTTTTTCACTTTCTCATGAAGCAGTTACCAGACCCAATAGTTCTGTGTTTAATTATCACAAAGCTAATTGGGACAGGTATCAGCATCATATTGAGAATAATTTAAATCATGATTTTGTTTTAGAAACCAAAGCTGATATTGATTCAGCCTTGGAATCTTTAACTAATGCAATTTTGGATGCTAGGAATATTGCTATTCCTAAAGTCCAAGTCAAATTTGATTCTCCCATTATTGATGACGATCTTCAGCTTCTGATTCGTCTGAAAAATGTTCGCCGAAGACAGTATCAACGTTCTCGTGATCCTGCACTGAAGCGAATTCAAAAAGATTTGCAAAAGGTTATTGACCACAGATTCACTCTCCTGCGAAATGAAAAGTTCGCAAGAGATGTCGAACAAATTAAACCTTATTCCAAACCTTTTTGGAAACTTTCAAAGGTTCTTAAGAAACCTAAAAAACTAATCCCTTCTTTAAAAGATGGTGATAATATTCTATTAACTAATGGGGAGAAAGCTCAAAAACTTGCTCAGCAGTTTGAGAGTGCTCATAATTTCAACTTAAATGTTTTGAGTCCTATTGAAGATCAAATTTCAATAGAATTTCAGAATATTGTTGATCAAGAATTTTCATCAGATGAAGTTTTTAATACGGATCTGAATGAAATAAAATCTATTATCAAAAAATTTAAAAATATGAAAGCCCCTGGTGAGGATGGTATTTTTTACATTTTAATTAAAAAATTACCTGAAGCAACTTTAAGTAGCTTGGTCAAAATTTTCAACAAATGTTTTGATTTGGCATATTTTCCCAGTAGTTGGAAAAATGCCAAAGTAATTCCGATTTTGAAACCGGACAAAAATCCTGCCGAAGCTTCAAGCTATCGGCCCATTAGTTTGCTTTCATCTATTAGTAAATTATTCGAAAGAATAATTCTTAATAGAATGATGACGCACATTAATGAAAATTCAATTTTCGCTGATGAGCAGTTTGGATTTCGCCTTGGGCATTCAACTACTCATCAGTTGTTGAGAGTTTCGAATTTGATTCGAAGCAACAAATCTGAGGGCTATTCTTCTGGCGCTGCTCTTCTAGACATAGAAAAAGCATTTGACAGTGTTTGGCATAAAGGTTTGATTGCGAAATTAAAAAGATTTAATTTTTCGATTTATATCGTGAAAATCATTCAAAATTATTTGACGGATCGTACTCTGCAGGTATGTTATCAGAACAGCAAATCTGATCAACTACCTGTACGTGCCGGCGTCCCTCAAGGAAGCATTTTGGGTCCAATTTTATACAATATTTTTACTTCTGACTTGCCTGATTTGCCCCCAGGATGTCAGAAATCACTTTTTGCTGATGATACAAGCATCTCCGCCAAAGGTAGAAGCCTTCGTGTTATCACAAGAAGATTACAAAAAAGCTTGGATATTTTCAATTCTTATTTGAAAGAATGGAAAATTACTCCAAATGCTGCAAAAACTCAACTTATTATTTTCCCTCACAAACCAAGGGCTGATTTTCTTAAACCAAAAAGTCATCACATTATAAAGATGAATGAGGTAAATTTAAAGTGGGAGGATAAAGTGAAATATCTTGGACTTGCTTTTGACAAAAACCTTACTTACAAGGATCACATTGAAAGTATCCAGGTTAAATGTAACAAATATATTAAATGTTTGTATCCACTTATAAACAGGAATTCTAGACTTTGTCTCAAGAATAAACTGTTAATTTATAAACAAATTTTCAGACCTGCCATGCTTTATGCTGTGCCGATCTGGACAAGCTGTTGCTTAACCAGGAAGAAAAAACTTCAGAGGATTCAGAACAAAATTCTGAAAATGATTCTGAAACTTCCTCCCTGGTTCAGCACCAGTGAACTTCATCAATTAGCCGAAGTTGACACTTTGGATGTTATGTCCAATAAGATAATTGATGCATTTCGACAAAAATCATTGCAGTCTTCAGCTGCATTGATCCGCTCTTTATATAGTTTATAAGTTAGTTTTAAGGTATCCCTTTTCCCTTTTGTACATGTAGGACCTCCTACATTTGAAATCACTGAATAGCGAAAGCTACAATATTTCATGAATAAATGAAAGTTGCTAGTATTTAAAATTGAGGTGAAAAGTCATCGACTGTGATTGGACACTCAATAATATTTTAACTGAATGAATGTATATGAAAAAGAAAATCTGAATAAATATAAATTTAAAAAAAAAAAAAAAAAAAATCATTACGAGACTTTATGCGAGATCACCTTTCGCCATTTTTCACGGCGTTTGAATGGAGAATGAATGAGTGGGGGGTTGCTTGTGGGCAATTATTTCATCCCTGACGGGGGGCTGCTAGAACACGCTCTCAATTTGCATAGCGTGCTTGTTGATCTTCCATCGGATGAGGAAGTAAAATGTCGGTCCCGGCCTTGGTTGTTAGGCCGTTAAGTCATTCCAGGTGTAGGAGTCGTCTCCATGCCATAAGTACAAACAACACACCAAACCAAGCCTACTCCGGTGGAATCACTGGCGGCGGTTGGACTCGCAATCCAAAGGTCGTCAGTTCAAACACTGGGGTGGAAGGTTCCTTGGAGTAGAAAGAGGTTTGGGTGCCCTCCCCATTCAAGCCTTCGGACTCCTAGGTTCGAGCAGAAACTTGCAATAGAGACCACAAAAGACCCGGGGGTCGTTAATGTGGATGGTTTGTTGTTTGTGTTGCTTGTTGATCTGGAAAGGCTGCTGATTCGCAATAATTTTGTGTGTCATTCTTCAAATTTAAGTCCAAGAGTAAATGAATTGAGGTTTTTTGAATGTTTTGACGTTTTTTTTTTAAAGAATATGCTAAATATTTAAAACACCAGAGTAGAAATTCTCACTAGAAAACCTCAAATGGATTTTTTTTTGGATTTTTATCTAACTAGAGCCTTGTGAAAATTGTGCCCAAAGAAATCATTTTAAATTAATGGTTTGTCTATCAACTACAAATCTCCATAAACTTTTAGCAGTTGTCTATACAAAATGGTTTATTATATTCAAAAATCTGTATTTTGGTAGGATTGTTGATTTGAAAGCTCTTTTAAATATTTAGTTATTGGTTAATTTCATTTTTACCCCTTAGAGTGAGCTTCCTAATTGTTAAATTCAAACCTTTTTTTTTTTAAATTAAGTAGACTATCAGAGGTAATTTTTGGTTCTAAGAGTAATTTGATATGCTTTTAATTTGTTTTTTTTTCTTTCATCTCAATTAATTATTTTTTTAAATTACCGTCATTAGGGGTGACATTGGGTCTGGGGGTGAGATTGGGTCATACAAATTTCTGCATTTTTGTATGACCCAATCTCACCCCCATACCCAGTGTCACCCCTGATGGTGGTATGCTTGAGTTATATTTTTAGGGTTTTTATCCAGATCTCTAAACTTTGACTACAACCAATAATTTTGTTTTCCGAAAAATCAGGGGGCAAAAAACCATTTTTCATGAAAACTTAATAATTTTAACGGTTGGAAGTGCAATTAACTGAAAACCATTTAAAATGCATTGAACCCCTTGACATTTTTTTTGCATTGTTTTACTCGTTAGAAATATAGTACTTAAAAGTATTTTTTTCCGCAATTTTGTTTTTGATAAAACCAACTTTATTTTTTGAAATTTAAGAGACAATTGTACTAGTTTATAAAGCACCTAACAAAAAAAATAATCGTTATAACAATTCATTGTATTTTTTGTTTTCCTTTGACTTCCTTTCGGACTATGGGACTTATAATTTAAAACAAATTGTTTTTAAATAGATTTGAAAAAAAAACGATTTTTTTTTTATGAATTGGATGTAAAATTGAATTTGCAATCGAAAAGCACTTTTGTAAAAAGTGCACCGTTTTCAAGTTAGAAACATTTTAGCTTTTTGTTTTTGGATAACAAATTTATTTACTAATTCTAAAAATTGGCCCTATCCTCGACCATTAAAAAAATGTCTTTGTCTGTCTTTGATTTTTTTTAATATCAATACCAAGGCTAACATTTTAAAAAGGCCTAAAACTAATTATATTGCCTTTTTTAATGAAGTGGAACTTACAAGTATTGAAACGTGCAGATATTTAAATTGAATTCTTATTTTTAAGTTACTCAAAATTAAATTTGTTTATTTTAAATCTTTGCATTTACCAAATCAGTTAAAAACTTATGAAAGATTTATTTATTGCTTTAAAAAAACTAGAACATTTGATAACTCTAACAAAGTAATTAGGACATTGAGTATGACCAAAGTGTCGTGCATTTCCTCCCTAAACCTACTTTTAAAATAGTCAACCAAAATTAAAATTTAAAAAATAAATAAAAATAATTCACGACTAACAGATTATAAAAGAAGGTATTTGATTTTTTTTGCAATATCAAAGATTTACTGAATAAAATGTTATTAAAAGTGGAATTTGTTGAGCTTCTATCTTTTTTAATTTGAAGAATTTTTCAACAACTTTTTTTTAACTTTCATCAGGAAATTCCTGCACATTTTAAAAATTTCATCACCAAGTAGATGATTCTATTATAAAATGATTTTTGCCTCAATAAAATGAATCAGGCTTCCCAATCAGAGTTATAGTAAACAAGCAAATAAAGAAATATTTGATGTATTTTTAAGCTGTTTGTAACAATGTATTTTTTTCGGAAATTACTTTGGGCCATCCACAATCCATAATCAATCGTGATCCTTTAGGGTTTAGTGGTGAGGTTGGTTTACGAAAATATTGATTTTTTTGTATGAACAATTGTTCACAAGGAGAAAGAGATGTCTAAAATCAAAATTTTCATGAAATATTTTCCAATGAAATTACGTACACTCAAATCACAATGGTTTGACATAAATTGTTGTCATGTTATCAGGGCACTTTTTAAGTCTGACTCCGTTTTACAAGGAGCTCATACTCAACATCAAACGGTTGTATTGCGTGAGTGCGAGCGCCTTGTAAAAAGTGCTAATTCGTCACTTTCTAACCTTATGAGAGTTTATTGTAAAGTTATTTTAATATTTGAAACGTTTTCTTCTCGTTTAATGATTTTGAAAAAATTATCAATAACGACATTAAGAAACTCTTGTCTTGACTCTTTGTGAACATTGACTGCTCAAAGATTTTAAATGTCACATTTGCTTTTTCTATTAAAAATGTATGTGACTTTGAATAGATCGCAAAAATATTTCACTACCATTTTGACAATAATGCCTCTTTGAGTATTTCCCATCCAGAACCTGTTGAACTCCAGCCTGGTGGGGAAGGGATAACGATTTTCCATCACTCCAAAACATCGCTCTGTTTCTCTCTCTCTCTCTCGGTCGAAATGGTTATTGATATTTTCCATCTGGTGCCACCACCCATCACCACCCACTACCAAATATGCTACTTCTCATCATGGTCCTGGGACGAGACGAGGTCTGCGAATTATGCTGATGATGGTTATTACGCGGACAGAGTATCACAGAATGCATCGAAAAAGTGGTTGGTTTCGGGCTTTTTTGTGCGAATCTCTTTGATCGAGTACGGTTTGGGAATTTTTATGGCAATATTGATGAAGGCATAATCCGGCGTGCTGTGTGTGTCTGTTGGTTGTTGGGCTAAAAATGAACATTTTCGAGGATAAAAGTGGGTCGTCGTTTCACGAGGGTGGATTATCGATAGAAACATACATTTTTTTTATGCTTGTGTGGAGAGGATAGTAAAGCTTTATTTAACGATATACTTGCGGCGAAGGACTTGTTGCAGTCTGTTGGTTTTATATTTTGACCATTTTTTAAAGAAGGATTGACTATTAAAACTAATTTTATAATAAATTTGATTAAAAATTGATCAATTTGCAAGTAACTCTCCTCTCAAAAAAAAAAAAAAAAAACAAGCAAGTTGAAGAATAAAAAGATGGGTGAATGAAGCAAAATTACACGGCTGGTCGCCTTGGTCCCCGGGTCAAATCGTCCTTTTCCCAGCACCGTTATACTCGGAATCAACAGTGCGCACTTCCGATCTGACCCGGCTGATCCATTCACCCTGGGATGAGGTAGTACTTTTTGATGAAGAAAATGGGTCGATTTTGCGTCACTAATGGCAACCAAGTGGCAGGTTGGCGATGAGCTGCGTTGCCACTAATGTCAGCTATTTTAGATACATTTAAAGTCAGTTTTAAATTTTTCGAGCTGAAATCCAACCAGATTTCGCTAATGATTCAGATTTCGTTAATTTAAATTTTCAGATCCCTTTTTTGACTATCAAAATGCTTCATCCAATTTTTTGTTTCTATTTTCTCAAAATTTACTTGTTGTTGAAAAAAAAATCTTCCTGGATCTGAGCTACTAACAGTTCTATTTATTCTGTGCTTAATTCGTTAAAGCTTACGGTCCTGGCTCTGGCTGCCGTCGAGGTCCGTCGGTTCCTCCAGTCAGCAGTGGGTCGTTTATTGCCCCTCAGCGATACTCCAAAAGGGCCATCTTGACATGGTCTTCGGTATGGAGGGTGGCGGAAAAATGTACATATTTTTTCTGCATTTTCTTTTTGTCTAAAAAAAACCTTGTCCTTTAGCAAATCAATTCGAAAAAATCAAAAAATCGAATTTTGTTAAAAATTCCAATGCCAAACCAAGAAATCTAAAGTAACAACTCAAAAACCAAATTAGACATTCAGAAATTTCTTTCAGTCACTTAAGGGTTAATACGGTTGAACTTCTTGCCCCTCACAAGCAGCTTCCTGTTTCTTGTTACAAGAGCACTAGTACCTCGTACAGAGATATAAACGGTCTCGAACCGGAGGAGCAGGGCCCCAAAGTTGGTGTTAACAACCCTGGCGTTAAATATAATCGTAATAAAAATTTACGGCGCAACGATAAACATAGATTCCGGTAAGTGGAGTGCTGCCCTCCACCAATTCGATACCAAGTGGCCATCGGACAAGATCGGACTTAAAGGGCAGTTTTTTGGGCTGGGAGGATCGAATGTTGATTGGAATGTTGTTGGGAACATTAAAAAAAAAACGTTCAAATAAATTAAGGACTAACTTTCAATACATTTGTTGAAATAACCTCATTACCAAAAAGAAGCCATTTAGAGCTAAATCTACCCTTCATTTTCAATCAAAGAAAATATACTCAATTTCGTTGAATTCTTCATTCTGGGAATGTGGGCAAACATTGTAGTGTTGGCTCGAAAAATGTGTAAATTTCAAACCATTTCCACGTAAATACAGGTAAAATTACATGAAAAAGAGGTAATGATGTTAAACCATTGATTTTTAATCCTTTTTGCCTTTCTCACTTCAATGAGGAAAGGCTATAAAATCACTCGAAAAATGAACTTCTTTATTTGACCTCGTAGACCCACCTTCACGTATACCTATCGACTCAGAATCAAATTCTGAACAAATGTCTGTGCGTGTGTCTGGATGTGAGTCCGTGCACCGAAAAATATGCACACGATTATCTCCGGACTGGCTGAACCTATTTGGACCGTTTTGGTCTCATTCGATCCGTCTTGGGGTCCCACAAGACCCTAGTTAATATTATGAAGTTTAGAAAAGTACTTCAAAAGTTATGCTAAAAAAACGATTTGGCTAGAGTTTGAAATATTGTAAAAAAGGGTGGTTTTTGTAAGAAAATCCGTCATGCTATATATTGTTAGAAAGGTATTTGAATGACCTTTCCAACGCGTTTAAAAGATTTAAATATTATTACTAGAAAGCTCGTCCAATTTCCCATAAGTTTGCCTTTAACAGCTTTTCAATTTGACTCGTTTTAATATTTACGTAAGCTTATTTACTAGCCAGGTTTCTACCACACTGAAAAAAATATTCTATTTGCAGTTATGAGCAATGTAATCAAACATATATCTGTAAGCCCATACATCCAATTGAAAAGCTGTCAAAGGCAAACTTATGGGAAATTGGACGAGCATTTTGGTAAGAATATTTACGAGACTGAAAAATCAAGTCTGTCATATAGAAATTGCAACAAAAAAAAACATCAAAAAGCCTATTATTTCAACATTTTTATTTTTGAAACCGCTGTATCTTCCCATGGATTGGACATATGACAATGGTCAATATGGAGACTTTTATATAAAATTGTCTGGGGAATCGATTCCCACTATCGATTTTTAAAAATTTTGACGTTTAGACCATTTTTCAAAAAAACAGTTATCGTAAATGATTTTTGTATTTTTTTAGAAAGACATACCAATCTGCATTTTTCGTCAGTCTTTTTTGTAACATCATAGGCTACTTCCTCAAAAATTTTGAACGAAGAAAAATCGTGACATCACCTTGAAATTTATTTTTTAAGTATAAAAATCAAAAAATCTCATAAAAGTGGCGTGTATTTTTGTTTCAGTGTATTTTTTTCAGAAAGCCCGTCCAATTTCCTACAAGTTTGCCTTTGACAACTTTTTGATACGATGCAACTTACACCCTTCTCAAATGTTATTTTCGAGTACTATCGGCTCCATATACACAAAAATGGCTTATATAGGCCTAGGATAACATGTCTACAAAGTTTCATTGAAATCGGAGAGGTTCGGGTGCAAAAGTACCAGAAAAATTCCTGATTTAAGCTGGAATTGCTCAAAAATAAAATTTTCGTCAGTATTTAGAAATTTTTGGAAATCAATGATTGCAAAACAACTGGACAGGTGTATGATGCATTTTAAAACACTGTTTTCATTCAAATGTTGACACCGTGACCTGTTATTTCAATTTTTAGCTTTTTTTTTGCCCCCCTCGACTTTGATCAGAGTCGAGGGACATAAACTTCAAAAAATATTTGCAACGGCCTAAGGCTGGTACACATTTAAGTATTGTAAAACGGGGTGACTTTGATAGCCGGGGTGACTTTGATAGGTTTGCGATTTTTCCGCAAAATGAAGAGTACAATTAAAATACGTAAGGAATGGTTAAGAAACATACTGACCGTGGTAGAGAAGTGTTCAAAGTACCTCAAGCAGAACTTTTCATAAAATTTTGACAAGTTTAAAAAGTTAGTTAATTATAGTTAAGAAAATGCTGATGAAAATCATTATTTTAAACTTCTCAAATTGACATGATTTTCTCAATGAACATGAGTTTTAATCGGAAAACGGAATGCATTTTCGGATTCTTTGGATAATTTTCCACTAGGAGAAGGTTAAAAAAGTTTGTTAATAATAAATAATATGTGTTTTTGAAACACAATTCAAAAAAATCTCCAAATTTATAGGCAATTTCAGTTGAACAAATTTCATGTAAAATGTGAAAACTTGTGAATCGTGCTTTGAATTCAGTATAAAATGCAATATAAATCGATAATTTTACAAACAAAACTAGTTTTAACAAATTTCAGGCAAAATTCCGACTTTTTAACAATTTTACTCAAATTTTCTTTTTTACTTGAAAAGCTTATAGGTTAATTCTCCGCCAACTCACACAGCAGTTGCCCCGACCCCTCTTCGATTTGCGTGAAACTTTGTCCCAAGGGGTAACTTTTGTCCCTGATCACGAATCCGAGGTCCGTTTTTTGATATCTCGTGACGGAGGGGCGGTACGACCCCTTTCATTTTTGAACATGCGAAAAAAGAGGTGTTTTTCAATAATTTGCAGCCTGAAACGGTGATGAGATAGAAATTTGGTGTCAAAGGGACTTTTATGTAAAATTAGACGCCCGATTTGATGGCGTACCCAGAATTCCGAAAAAACGTATTTTTCATCGAAAAAAACACTAAAAAAGTTTTAAAAACTCTCCCATTTTCCGTTACTCGACTGTAAACATTTTTGGAACATGTAATTTTATGGGAAATTTAATGTACTTTTCGAATCTACATTGGCCCAGAAGGGTCATTTTTTCATTCAGAACAAAATTTTTCATTCTAAAATTTCGTGTTTTTTCTAACTTTGCAGGGTTATTTTTTAGAGTGTAACAATGTTCTACAAAGTTGTAGAACAGACAATTACAAAAATTTTGATATGTAGACATAAGGGGTTTGCTCATAAACATCACGAGTTATCGCGATTTTACGAAGAAAAGTTTTGAAAAAGTCATGGCCGTTCATGGTCACCCGCGACAGACACGGACGACGAAACAAAGAAAAACGCAAAAAGTAACTTTTTCAAAACTTATTTTCGTAAAATCGCGATAACTCGTGATGTTTATAAGCCAACCCCTTATGTCTGTATATCAAAATTTTTGTAATTGTCTGCTCTACATTTTTGTAGAACATTATTACACTCTAAAAAATAACCCTGCAAAGTTAGAAAAAAACACGAAATTTTAAAATGAAAAAATTGTTCTAAATGAAAAAATGAACCTTCTGGGTCTATGTAGATTCAAAAAGTACATTAAATTTCCCATAAAATTACATGTTCCAAATTTTTTACAGTCGAGTAACGGAAAATGGGAGAGTTTTTAAAACTTTTTTAGTGTTTTTTTCGATGAAAAATAGGTTTTTTCGGAATTCTGAGTACGCCATCAAATCGGGCGTACAATTTTACATAAAAGTCCCTTTGACACCAAATTTCTATCTCATCACCGTTTCAGGCTGCAAATTATTGAAAAACACCTCTTTTTTCGCATGTTCAAAAATGGAAGGGGTCGTACCGCCCCTCCGTCACGAGATATCAAAAAACGGACCTCGGATTCGTGATCAGGGACAAAAGTTACCCCTTAGGACAAAGTTTCACGCAAATCGAAGAGGGGTCGGGGCAACTTTTCCCGATTTCGTGTGAGTTGGTAGAGAATTACCCTATACACTTAGTTAACTAAATTTTGAGTGCATTTTCTGATCAATTTGGTGTCTTCGGCAAAGTTGTAGGTATTGTTGAGGACTGTTGTGAAAAAATAGATACAAGGAAAACAAATATTGCAGATTTTTAATCAACTTTTTTTTCACAATACGTATTTTTTGATTTTCGAGATTTTTTGATATGTTTTAGCGGACAAAAACCCGCAACTTTTGAGCCATGGAGAAACATGGTCAAAAATCTGCCACCGAGTTAATTTTTTAAATAATAGTGATTTTTGGAAAAAACAGAAATTTCAAGCAAAACAAATTTGAAGTAATTTTTTAATGTTAAATTGAATTTAAAAGGCTCTGTTTTCAAGATATAGCCACCGAATGATTGATTTTAGCGAAATATTTGCAGTTTTTCGATTTTTAAAAATAGTGACCATGAGTGACCATTTCTAAAAAAAATTTTTTGAAGAGTTCAGAAAATTTTCTATAAAATTGTCTAAGAGACATTGAAGATTGGACTTCGGGTTGCTGAGATACAGCCGCTTTGAGAAATAGAAACACGAAAATTGAAGTTTTCTAAGTCTCACCCAAACAGCCCACCATTTTCTAATGTTGATATCTCAGCAACTAATTGTCCGATTTTCAATGTTAAAACATGAAACATTCGTGAAATTTTTCGATCTTTTCGAAAAAAATATATTCAAAAAAATTGAATCGAGCCTAGCATTTTAAATAAGCGTAATATTCAATGCTTGGCCCTTTTAAAATGCTAGTCTTGATTTGAAAATTTCAACTTTAAACTATTCTATTAAACAGTAAAAAGAATTCGTTTCAGAAATAAATTTGCATAACAGATGCTATCAAGTGAATTGCCATTTTCAGTTTTCTCTCGTTTTCCTTCTTCACGTCCTGAATTTAACTTAATTCTGCTAAATAAGAGCAACTGAATGAGCGTGATGTGGTTAAACACCCTTCTCTGTTCTTCGTTTCACTCACGAAATTGGGACAGCCACGACGACGACGACGGTGATTAATCATTGAGATAATCATTTATTTTTTTCGTTTCGTGCCCCAGCTAAGCTTTTTCAACCACGAGCAAATGAAAGCTTTTGGTGGCTTTAAAATTAAAAAAAAATACTTGAGGTTTTTGCGTTAGTTAAACACATTAAATTACGTTCCTGGCTATGAACCGTTATTTGGTGGTGGCAAAGAGAATGAAATTAATATGTTTGGTAACTTATTTTCCATGTATTTTCATAACCTTGGGAAATTTTAAATGTACGTCTGAAAATTACACCAATTTGCAGTAAATAGTAATAACAAAACCTTTTATTTTCCTACTAAGGTGGTTTTGCTGTTTCAGAGTAAACCACAATGCAAATGCTAAATAAAAACCTTGAAGCAAAAAATATCATCCTTTTAAGTCCAAGTCAAACACGTCAACCCAGTGAAAAAAAAAATCCCAGCAAAACTCCTCCCTTTCCCATGCAAATATTCCTGGCACAAGCCACAAACTGGGCGACAAAAAACTTCAAAAGAAAGTAAGGGAAAAAAAGTATAGTGACAAACACCGAATCCCCGGGTGGAAAATGAACCAAAAGTGGTCAAGAGAGGGTAGCAAATATTACGGTTGAGCGGCTTTTAAAATTTTCCAAGAAGGACATTCGCCGTCTTTTTCTTTCCTTACTTTTTGCTTCCTTTTTTGCTGTGTGTTTTCACGTGGAATGTGTAATTAGGGCTCGACTCGGGGATCTTAACTGGTGGTTTGAGAGAGAAAAAAACTTGTTCCAAGAAATGAAGAAAATGCCGTGAAAATAAAACCATGTCAACCGTGGAATGTTCTCGGCTTGGTGTTTTTTTTTCCTGTTTGAAGATGACTTTTTCCAGTTAGCAGGTATTTTTTTTCTTTTTTTCTGGTAAGGATATTAAAGCTACACGCCAGGGGAAGGTGTTCTTGGGGGTGCGGAAACGCGGAGGTTGTTTACTTTATTTACACCAGTTATTATGAGCAAGGCAAATGCTGGCAGCACTTGGCTGGAGAGCACTTTCACGGTGCACTGTTTAATGAGTGTGAAGCATGTTACTGGTATGAAATACGTAACATGTAGTTTTCAAGCCATTTGCAAATTGTTTTTAAAGTTTTTGAAAGAGTTGAAAAACTCTTCGTTTTTTTTAAATATATCTCGAAAAAAAAACCCCTGAAACTAATTATCATGAGTATTGATAAAATTTATCTTTTTTGATAGTTCAAGTTCCGACTCTTATAGTTGGAAAGAAATACCCACAAAATAGAAAAGAAATCGATTTTTTTTTATATTGGTCTGATTTTAAAATTTATTAAATGAAAATTTTGCGAAATTTCCAGATACTACAATGAAACTAATTTCAAAATTTTCAAATCGAGCTTTAATTTTCCTAAATTCATAGTTTCGACCAAATTATAAAATTTATGAAATATTTTTATTGAAAAGATTAGAAAATTTAACAGTAGTTCAATTTGTTAACATTCCAAATCTGACCAATATTTTCGAAGATATTGTCAGTTGAAAATTATAGGTGACACTTAAAAAAATCATTTTCATCAATTCGAATGTTTTGTGAGGTTGTATCTCCGAAAATTATTGGCCAATTTCGAAGTTCCAGAGAGAAAATTGAAAGAAATTTTTGAAGCTTTTCAAAAAGTATTTATAAAATGCAAAAAATATGAAAAGAAATCGAAAATTGATACCTAAAAGTATTTAAAACATGAAATTATAAATTTTTTAATAAAGATATGCTTTTTGTAGAATTCTTTTTAACTGTAATTTTTTTTCCGTTACTTATATGGAAAAAATCATGAGGTAAAATGACTACTCTTGACATAGGGAATGCACGGCCAAAATTTCATCCAATTCAAAAATAAAAAAATCAAAATTACTAAAACATTTGCGAAATCGTAAAAAACTACTTATCTGGGAACGTGGACAAAATCAGATTAAGTCAGGAAGTATTGAAAATCTACAATTTCAATTATAAATTTCCAAATACTTTGGAAAATTCACATATTCGATCAAATTACGTTGTAATGAAACTTTCCATTTAAAAAATCTCTCGAATTATTTTTTTCCATCCCGGGCAGACGGTAATAACAAAATTCATGCCATTTCAATAACAAATACTGTTAAAATAACAGAAAATGTTATGGAATCTTCTTGAAAAATCAATTTTTGCATAAGGGTTTAATAACAGTTTATGTTATCATAACAAAATTTGTTATTGGTTTGATATTGGTTGAAAGCCAAAACAACTTTGGAATAACATTTTTTGTTATGGAAGAATACCTCCAACTGTTATTGGGATGATCGGATTAGTTGTTAAAATAACAAAAAATAATAACAAAGATTTGCTCGAAGAATAACTAAAAATGTTATTAGTCTGTTATTACAATATCAATCCAATAACAAAAAAATCATAACGATGAATAACAAATCTTGTTATAAATAACATAAAATGTTATTGGCCTAGTATTTTCAAATATCAAAAAATGTTATTCCCAAGTTATTTCCGTCTGCTCGGGATATGTCATTTCGTAAATTAAATTTGTTTCATGATTCAAAACTTCTTTATTTTTAAATTAATATTCTTGAAATATTCAATATTCAAAATGGTCAAATTAAATACTTTTCCAATGAATGTGTTTTTTTGAAGTTATATGCGTTAACAAACAATTTCATGATATGCTTAATTTGAAAACAAATTAAAACCATTTTTAAATTGTACAAGGAATTGAACGAAGAAAGAAGCAGGTTCTAAAAAACAAAACAAAAGGTCATTCATATTTTTCTGATCCTTTACTGGGCGTACCAAATGTCTCGTACAAAAAAGAATAACTTTCTTTGTGGCAATATTACCAACATAAAATTTAAATAATACACACACAATCGTAACCATAATGATACGGTCATTATTTTTGACCACGGTCAACGAATTGAGAGAGCCTGCAAAAAAGAGGTGCATTCAAACAGGAGAGAACTTAAAAAAATCGAGATTTTTTGTTCAGGTTTCAAACCACTATGATCTTTTTCAGAACTTTTTTTTAGCATAAAATCACATTTTTTATTTTAAACATTTTTTTTTTTATATTCAAAATGGTCTTTTTGGTATTTTAGGTAAATCGAAATTCCCGTGATTTAACAAGTTTTGCCTCCTCTACCCTCAATCCTCACTCTGAAATGACCCGGAACGTTCCCAAAAACAAAATGAGCAAACAAAAGCTTTCCCCTCCGAATAACCACAGACAAGGGGACGAGACAAAAAAAAAAAAAGAAAAAGCCATCTCCCTCCTTTATTGTTGCAGCATCACTAAAAGGACAATGACCAATTTATGTGCTCTTTTCGTGTCCTAGTTTTATCGCCTTTTTTTCACTCTCTTCTTTAGGTTAATGACAATAATCGTCAATTTGATGAGTGTGGGCGACAGCAACAGTTTGTCTACTGTCATTGACAGCAGTGGGGGAGGGTGTCATTTTGTTGTTTGTAAGCAACGATGCCAGATTATTTTATGGGAGATCTGTTTATTCTTAAAAATAAATCTGTATTTTATCTGTATCTTTTCGAATTCGAAGCAATAGAAGACATTTTTAATGTTTTAACAGCAGATTTAAGCTTTTTAATATTATTCAAGCAGAATTAAATTACTAAATTGGTGAAATTTTCATTTATAATGTGATTTTTTGGGACGAAAAATCTGGCAAAGCTGTTATACAATGTTACAAAGTCAAATGGTAAGGTAGTTTGTCAATAGTTGTTCAATGTTTGACAAACTTTCCTTTTTGAAATCTTGTCATTTAAAAAAAAATATATTCTTCAAATCAACTATTTTTTCACTCAGTGCTTCATTTCTCCTATAAAAGCTATGAAAAGTTTCTTCCCGCCACATTTTCATCATCGAGTTATTGTGATTAATCTAATATTGCTGATCTCGTTAAGATTTCTGGGACTGCTTCCTTAGCCCGTAAACATAACCTTATATTGCGGCATAACTTGGACCAGGACTTGGGAAGGGTAAAACGAGTCGGGGAAAAAGTACGAAACTGGGTGGTTATTTATTCGAGCAAAAAGTGCTGCCCGATGATGAAACCATCCGTGTGTCACTTTGGCGCGCTCGTGCTGATGAATGGTTTCGCATTAATTTTCATAAACTTTGTCCTGCTGCTTTCGGTGGGCTTTACCGGGGCTGGGAGTTGGGGAGTTGAGAAGAGAGAAGTGAAATGATAGGAGATAAGGATAACTGTCAAAACGTATCAGGTTAACTATACTAAGGTTGGTAGCGATTTCGAAATATTTTTAAATTATTATCAGAAACATAACAATGTTTTATCTAGAGAGCAATTCTCTACGAAATCGGTCTATTTTTTTAATTTTAATTTTTGTATTTTTTAATCCGTATGAAACTTTTTTGATGCCTTCGGTATGCTCAAAGAAGCCATTTTGCTTCATTAGTTTGTCCATATGAGCAATTCTCTACGAAATCGGTCTTTTTTCTTCAATTTTATTTTTTGTATTTTTTAATCCGGCTGAAACTTTTTTGATGCCTTCGGTATGCTCAAAGAAACCATTTTGCTTCATTAGTTTGTCCATATAATTCTCCATACCAATTTGGCAGCTGTCCATACAAAAATGATGTATGGATATTAAAAAATCTGTATCTTTTGAAGGAATTTTTTGATCGATTTGATGTCTTCGGCAAAGTTGTAGGTATGGATAAGGACCACACTGAAAAAAATGATACACGAAAAAAAATTGGTGATTTTTAATTTAACTTTTTGTCACTAAAACTTGATTTGCAAAAATACTATTTTTATTTTATTTTATTTTTTTTAATATGTTTTAGAGGAAATGAAATGCCAACTTTTCAGAAATTTCCAGGTTGTGTAAAAAATCTTTGACCGAGTTATGAATTTTTGAATCAACACTGATTTAAAAAAAAAAATGGAAATATTTGTCGCAAAAAATTTTCAACTTCATTTTCGGTGTGAAATCAAATTTTCTATCAAAAAGTACTCTAGAGAAATTTTGATAAAGTTCACCGTTTTCAAGTTTAAAGCCATTTTTAGGTAACTGAGATATCGACGTTAGAAAATGGTGGGTTGTTTGGGTGAGACTTAGAAAACATAAATTTTCCTGCTTTTAAACCTTTGCATGGCAATATCTCAGCAGTTAAGAGTCGTATCAAGTTCAATAAAGCAAAATATTGAGAATTTTTTCAGCTCTTCAAAAATATTTTTTTTCTAAAGTGGGCAAACATGTGCACTTATTTAAAAAAAATAAAAACTGCTTATATTTTCAAAAAAGTTACCTAAAAATGGATTTAAACTTGAAAACGGTGAACTTTATCAAAATTTCACTAGAGTACTTTTTGATTGCAAATTTTATTTTACATTGAAAATTAAGTTGAAAAATTTTTGCGACCAATATTTCAATTTATTGAAAAAATCAGTATTGATTCAAAAATTCATAACTCGGTCAAAGATTTTTTGCACAACCTGTAAATTTCTGAAAAGCGTTTTTTTTGCAAATAAAGTTTTAGTGACAAAAAGTTTAATAAAAAATCACCAAAATTGTTTTTACCTTGTATCATTTTTTCCTGTGTAGTCCTTATCCATGCCTACAACTTTGCCGAAGACACCAAATCGATCAAAAATTTACAGATTTTTGAATTTTCATACATCATTTTTGTATTGACAGCTGACAAATGTATAAGGAAAATTATATGGACAAGCTAATGATGCAAAATGGCTTCTTTGGGCATACCGAAGGCACCAAAAATGTTTCAGCCAGATTAAAAAATTCAAAAAAAAAAACAAGGTAAAATCAGAAATTTTATGTTATAACAGATGGTGTTGATTAAAAAGGTTTAGATCTACCTCTTATCTGTAGTTTAACGTAGTTTTTACTTGTAAAAAATACATAAAGAAGTATGTAAATTTCAGCTAGCTGGGTAAATTTGTGAAATTACATTTAATTTTACAAAAGAAACAGGTGAAATTTTAATCAGTTTATGTTGAATAACGCTTTTCACAAATTAATTCGGGTAAATTACACAAAAAAGAGGAAATTCAAACTTCAAATTTACAACCTTTCAAAGGTCAAGTTTTTCTACCCGTAAGATTTTGTAAAAAAATATTTTTGTATAAATTTACAACAGCGATGTTTTAATCAAAATTAATTAGAGGGGAATCTTTTGAAAAAGTTCGCTAAACTCATTGAATCGCCTCCTTCGTACAGGTCCCTTCAAAGCCCGAGTTTAGCAACTCTTGTGAGCGCAATGTGATTAACGATGGTGGCAACTAATTTTCCCTCGGATTTGGAGGGCGCGATGTGACGATGAGATAATTGCTTCGAAAGTGTTTTGTGTGCGAGGAAATATGGGGGAGGAGGCAAATCGAGTTTAGTCAGCGTGATTGCAGAACTTTGTGGGATGTTCGATTTTTCACAAACGAGGAAATATACCCATTTTAATCACTCTAAGCCGTTCGACCAATTCTCATCACTTTTGCCGTTTTTCGCTATTAAATCAACATTTTCAGATGTATCAACAATGGAGAATTGCTTGCTCAATTTTATTTGAGCTATTTATTATTTTGGAACGGTCAAAAACACTTTATGAAAACTGTTATTCATGATCAAAGTGCTGATAGGCCGATAATAGAAATAGGCTGAGAAAGGGTATAGTTCCCCTAGAACACTTGACGATCGTTTTTGTATTTGGGCGACTTCAGCGTGTTTCAACACGAGATAACCAGAGAGCATGACTTTCAACTCCGCCCACTGATTTCCAAACGCTGAGTTTAAGACACGACTGACGTATGAATTCTTAACAATTTGCAGGTTAAGTTGATGTCAAAACATGCTAAGTAGCGTGTCCCAAAAAAACACGAAGTCGTGGAATTCAATGTGCTCAGTTCTCAAATGATAGAAAATCATGTTAGAAACAACTCTCTCATACTTGAAAACTTTTGGAAAAATCGTTTACCACGTTCCCTGGGCATTTTTTTGAAAAAAGTCAGTTTTTTCGACAATTTCACAAAATCTGCTTGGAAAAAATGGAAAATTTTAAAATTTCAAATAGCCTATACCATTAAATGATGGTCTGTGGTCCAATAAACAAGTTAATGTATCGATTTGGCCTTTTAAAACCTTGTTTTCACTTTCCCGGTAGCTTTTATGTCGAAAATACGAGTTTTTGCTTTACTTTTTTTCAATCTTTTCCCTCGGTATTGAACACAAAAATTTCCTCATATGTGAAAATACATGCATCTTGTAGGAAATTTTCCGCCGAAGGTTTTCCTCTAAGAAACTTTGAAGTTTCATCAACTCTGAGCTGAGATATTCCAGTTTTTGTGAAGAAAGAATATTGAATATTTGAAAATGTTGATATTAATCATCATTGGCATACAATATTAAGGATAATTTAAGCGTAATTTGAAGTGCGGCTGTATCGCATCTGTTTTTAAACATGATTGGTTCATCCTTCAATACTAAGGGCCACCTGGTGTTGTTTTCTCATGGCACACTACGTGCTAAATCAATGAATTACTTTTAGCAAATAACTCATATTTAGAGCATTTTGCATTTAAACCAATCGATGCACGTTTGCTATGTTTCTATGTTTGTATGGATACAAATAAACAAATAACAAATCGATGCATCTGTGCTCTCTTATGCTAACTAGATAGGAAAACCAGTAAGCTTAGTACAAGAGAGCACAGAGGCATCGAAATATATGGTTCGATTGTACGGGGTTGGCAATTGTCCACGCTCCATACAAAAAAGTTTTTTTATGGACAATTGACCAAGAGAAGGGGAGGGAGCTGAGATTAAAAAAAATGTCTACGTGATTAATGGATGGATTCCTATAGAATAAATTCCAAATACTTAGTGTTATTTTTAATTTACCTGAACACCGGATTTATCAACAGGAGTTATAAAAAGGGAGTGTAAACGTTACGTTGTGGTTCAGATCACGGAAATGCGTACAATCGAACCTTATATTTGTTAATTGGGTCCTAAAATGAAGCGTAGATTTCTGATATTATTGTTTACAGTGATAAAGCTTATTTTTCTGAGTACAATGACCCTTTGTACGACCACAAAGAGTTTAAAATGGATTTTTAAATCAATTTTGAAAAATTAACCTCGCGGTCCTTCTTGACAGAAAAGCTCCTACTTGACAGCTCGTTCCAAGGGGACCATAGTTGATCCACCCAAGTAACCACAAGCACTAAATTGAAGTATTTATTCAGTACTAAATCAGCACTCGAATGTTTTGAAGTAGTAAATAAGCTTTACGAATGCCTCAAAGTACCAAAACTTTGCAGCATTACAACTGGCATTAAATCACCATTTACGACCTTGAAAATGTGCTTCAAAGCATTTGATGTTTATCAACAAAGTAACCCATCCATACGGGAAACATTTCAGCCAGTCACGCTCTTATTGACTTTTATCCTTCTCCCGTTATACTGTACCAATAAGCGTGCGGGCTAAGGCGCATTCCCCCTAATGTGCAACAGTTTTATTTTTGCGTGAACTGGGTTCAATTCCCGCTGACTGAAGTGTTTTTTTGTTTATTTTTTTTTTGTGGAAAACTGCAGCCTGTAATTAAGCCAAATTTTTCAAAACATATGCCCATAGCACAAAGGACATTATCAAAAGTTCTCTGGTAAATTGAATGACTTTTCTCGCAACAAAAAGCTGCTTTCCGGAAGTCTGATACACTTTGCGAAATTTTGCCAACCGTGGACCAATCACTCCTCGGAAAAACAGTTTACGTTAGCCGTTAGCCATTACTTGTCCCTATTAACCCCAAGCCTTCCGTAATTGATTGTACTGTACTTGACTGGATGGCCGCAATTTGCTGAGTGACTCGTCAATAATTTTCGTCCAACAAAATGACAACGGGTTTTTCTCATGAACCAGAAACTCGAAACAGCACAAAGAAAGTCTTCCTTAATGTTTGATGCATCAACCACATCGATTAAAACTTTCAAAACAAACACTCATTTCAGAATACATCAGTTGGCTGGCGCGTATCCTGGAGATCGACGAGAAAAATGCAAGAATAACATCAAAGTGTCACACTCACACATGAAACGCAACAGGAGAAAAAAAAAAAACAAAGGAGGCCCACCACCAAGTGTGTGGAGCAGCTAGCTGTCCTTTTATTCCCCCAGCCTTGACGTCGATAAAGCAGTTTTTTTTTGTTCGAGCTTTCGGTGAGGCATTAAATCGGCATCACTGTGCGCCACTTGAAATATTTCTCAAGGGAAAAGTGCTGATTTAATGTTTTGAAGCATTATTTGCTGGTATTAAATGCCAATATAATGCTGATTTAATGCCGCTATTTAGTGCCTCGCGGTTACTTGGGCATCGAAAAAATGTTGTCTTGTCAAAAAAAAATTTTGCATTAAAATGAAAAAAAGTGATCAGAAATGGTTTTTAATCGTGTTTTTTATCGTTGTACATAAAAATTTACATAGGGCTTTAGTACCCAATTGTTTATTTGTATCCATGGAAACACAGCAAACGTGCATCGATTGGTTTAAATGCAAAATGCTCTAAATATGAGTTATTTGCTAAAAGTAATTCATTGATTTAGCACGTAGTGTGCCATGAGAAAACAACACCAGGTGGCCCTTAGTATTGAAGGATGAACCAATCATGTTTAAAAACAGATGCGATACAGCCGCACTTCAAATTACGCTTAAATTATCCTTAATATTGTATGCCAATGATGATTAATATCAACATTTTCAAATATTCAATATTCTTTCTTCACAAAAACTGGAATATCTCAGCTCAGAGTTGATGAAACTTCAAAGTTGCTTAGAGGAAAACCTTCGGCGGAAAATTTCCTACAAGATGCATGTATTTTCACATATGAGGAAATTTTTGTGTTCAATACCGAGGGAAAAGATTGAAAAAAAGTAAAGCAAAAACTCGTATTTTTCGACATAAAAGCTACCGGGAAAGTGAAAACAAGGTTTTAAAAGGCCAAATCGATACATTAACTTGTTTATTGGACCACAGACCATCATTTAATGGTATAGGCTATTTGAAATTTTAAAATTTTCTATTTTTTCCAAGCAGATTTTGTGAAATTGTCGAAAAAACTGACTTTTTTCAAAAAAATGCCCAGGGAACGTGGTAAACGATTTTTCCAAAAGTTTTCAAGTATGAGAGAGTTGTTTCTAACATGATTTTCTATCATTTGAGAACTGAGCACATTGAATTCCTCGACTTAGTGTTTTTTTGGGACACGCTAATGCTAAGTCTGAAATAATGGATATTTTAATAATTAATGAAGTATCAATGTGAACTCCAACACATGATATCTAGTACAAAACCAAACTGCACAATGGTTCTTGATTCATTCGTAAACTCCTCACCGAAACAATGTGTTTCAAATTCGTTGTACTTCTTGTGACAAGCTTAAGCTTCATCGAGGCCCAAAACCCCACCCGAATCTATTCCGGAGCGTTCCCGGATCTGTACAAAAGCATCGAACTTCAATCAGCTAATGCAAGAGACTGCACTTTCGGCACCTGGACATCCCTGAACGCCTCCGTCATCCCACGAGCCAACATCCAGCATCAGCAGCAGCAGCTCGTCTGTGTCGAGTCCAACCTGAGCTGCGTCCAGTCCGGACAACCACCCTGTGACGTTTCATGTACCGATCCAGCCGAAATGATACGGCTCACCATTTCCGCCGTAAAACTGCCCGGAGTTATGAGCCAGCTCGATCCGGAAACTCCGATCAACGCAGCCAAGCTGAGGATCTGCCGGTACGAGAAAACGTTCAAGCACTGCCAGGTCAGCATCGTCCGGTCGGACGTTCCGCTAAGGCTGACGGTGCGGGTCAGGTTCACCGTTGAGGAACGTGGGGACGATGACTGTGGGGATTTTAGACGAATGTTGGGAACTGAGCTGGAAGTTTGCGGGATGGGTGCCGGACTTCAGATGCAAAATTGTGCGTTGAGAGGTGTTGTTGGTTGGATTTTTTTGATTTGTGGTGTCGTTGGTATGGCCATGAATCAATAGCTCAGTACAAATCTTCAAAGGATTGGTCAAGATAATATTACGAATGTTTGAGTTCAAGACGATAAGAATCAAACAAAATTTACAGTCAGATGAACTTCTTTTCGAACTAATCTTATCTTAATTCTGGATCATAACCGCATACTATCATCAGTGAGTATGGTACCCCTGGACTCCCTGGAGTTAATACCTGTAACAAGCAAAAGGTCGTCCGGATCATATCCACATAGCATCAGTTAGTATGATAGACTACTTTGTTTGTATATGGAGACGTCCTTGGTCATCCTAGGACTCGCTGGAGTTAATACCTGTGCGCCTACCGTCGTAACAAGCAGGGCTGCGGAGTCGGGTCATATTTCAAGCGACTCCGGCTCCGACTCCGACTCCGGCCTACCAACTCTAGCCGACTCCGACTCCAGCTTTCCACAAATTGTTGACTCCGACTCCGACTCCTACACCTAATCTGTATTTTAAATATTTAAAAAAATTGAATTAATCACATCACTCACTTTTCAGTTCATACCTGCGTGAATACTGTAAACCGGGGTGACATTTATGTTCGGGGTGTTTTGCATTTTGCAATTGATAAATACGAATTATATATACAAACAGAATGGTATGGAACCATATTAAGCTTGGTAGATAAGTGTTCGTTGTTCTAAGTTAAATGTTTTCAGCGTTAATGAAACAAAAATCAAAAATATCTTCAGATTTCAACGCACTTTCAGCACACCAATTTTCAAAGTAAATTTGAATTTTGTTGTTTGAAAATTTTGAACCTTTCATTTCGACGTCGTCGTGCTATCATGTCGCACCCGCCATTTTGACGTTCCGAGAAAAACGCGTTTTAATGTTTGACCTTGAATAAACAAAAACGAAAGCACGCAATGTAAACAATAACAAACACGTTTTGCTTGGCTGACCATTCTGTGCATTGTCCCAAAGTTTGGTTGAAGTTGGTTGCTGGAGTCCCGAGTTATAATTACAAATGTTTACGGTAGTCTAGCTAGTACGTGCGACAAACGCATCCTGACTTTCCTGGCCTGAAATCCCTTTGGCCTTTTGTCGCACTTACATCAATTTTCATGGAGTGACAAGATAGCACGACAAGATTGAAACTACTTTCATATGTAAAGTGACAAAAATGAACGGAGTTTTTTCGGTTTTTGTTGAATATCTCATGATTGAAATCGAATTTCGGGGATCTGTGAAGGTCAAAAGGTGAGGCATTGTGAGCTGCACAAAATGGCGTTCTTAACTCGATGGCGACGATTTGACTACTTTAAATTTACATTCATTTTTCTTAAGTTAATTAACTAATTTTCATTTGTACTTTTTTTTAATGAAATATTAAAAGAAAGTAGCCTTCATGATCGATTTGACGTATCAAATAAATTTGCATACTTTTAGGCTGAAATTTAAAAGACAGTAACACATCAAAGATACCCTGGTTTTGAAATAAACAATTTTCAAAGTAACTATTTTTTAAAGCTTTTTTGAATTTATTTGACATGGACATTGTGTGATCATGAAAAAATTCTAGTATTTGGAAAATCAATAAATAAATAAATTATATCTCCCCGATTTAAGGCATTTAAAAAAACAAACTTGTTCAAAGATATTATTTAAGGATCAAAACTTTAAGAGTTTTGTAGAGAAATTGTAAACATTGAGGTCTATCTATCTAATAAATTTAATGATTATTTCAAAATTTGTTGCAACTTATTTTCGATATTTTTGTCAGTTTGAAATTTTTTCAGCAAGACACTTTGATTTATTTTTATTTTCATACAAAATGAGCATGTTGCGTTCCAAGTAGAATATTTATATAATAGTTGATAATGTTTTAAAAACATAATTATTTTTGCTAGATACTGATAGTGAACCTTTATTTTTCCTGTTCAAAAAAATGATCTACTTTAAAATTCCAAGACGTTCGCTAATTTTAATTGAAAGAATACATAAAAACATGCAAAAAGAGGCAGTAAAGAATCATTTTAATATGTTTTAATTTTATGACTACACAGTCACAATTGTTCACTATTTTATGATTTATTACAAACATTGACAAGAGAGGATTAACAGATTATCATTCAGTGATCTTAGTGAAACAATCACAATAAAAATGCTTCGAAAACATAGCGATATCTAATAAATATCTTGAACCAAACAATAAATCTAACAAAAAAATATTTAAAAAAATTGATAATTAACGTGAATTATAACAATTTTGAACAATAAATAGATTAAATTATATTAATTTTTTTGACAACTCCGACTCCAGCTCCGACTCCGGGTCCGACTCCAGCTCATAAAATTTAGACGACTCCGACTACGACTCCGACTCCAGCTATTCGAGTTTTGACGACTCCGGCTCCGACTTCGACTCCAGGTCCCCAAAAAGACCCGACTCCACCAACTCCGGCTCCGACTCCGACTCCGACTCCACAGCCCTGGTAACAAGCAAGAGGTCGTCCGATTTTGACCCCGGATCATATCCGCATAGCATTAATGAGTACGATAGACTTCTGTTTTGGTATATGGGGATGTCATTGGTCATCCTAGGACTCGCTGGAGTTAATACCTCTGCGTCTGCCACTGTAACAAGCAAAAGGTCATCCGGTTTTGACCCGGGATCATATCCGTATAGCACCAGTGAGTATGGTAGACTTCTCAGTTGGTAGGTGATTAACGATTTATGATGCAAGTCAGTTGATTGATTCTAAGTAACATTTTGCGTAATTGATAGCATGCCCATATTCAAAATAAGACTTTAATAACCAATTGTTAGGAAGTTGACTCCAGTCAATATCCTTTAGAAATCATTTCTTCAACCTCGACGACATGCTACGGAGCGCAGTGATCATCGCAATAACTTGTTTTCACTCCATCAACGTGAAGCAGTTCAGCTCCAGCTCGCCATACAGTAACCTATCGCTGATGACATCCAGCCCAAGAAACTGCACCTTCAAGCTTATCGGAGTGATTCCACTCCGCACGCAGAATCAACCAAGTCAACCCAGCAAATCGCACAAAACGTCCTGCATCGAGTCGATGCTAGACTGCGTCCAACCTCCGCACAACTCTTCCGACGTTTTCTGCAGCGATCCAGCGGCAACGATTCAGCTGAACCTCAGCGGCGTTCACTTCCGAGGGTTGGTGGCGCAGCTCAGCGCGGAATCGCCAGCCAACGAAACGAGCCTGAGGGTTTGCCAGCGGGACAGGCTGAATCAGGACTGTGTCGTCGAGCTTAGTCGAAATTCGGATCTCCACCATCGGTTGTTCGTTTTTGTCAGGTACAAAGTTGGAGTTGATCCGCGCGAAGACGATTGTGCTGGCTTTCGGAAGTTGTACGCGACGGAGTTGGATAGCTGTAACCGGGAGACTAAGGTGGTGCGGCACGAGTTGAAGAAGGGAGTTGAAGTCAGCTGGATATCGATTTTAATTCTGGCATGTTGGTTCTATCCGGTGGCGGAGGTCGTCGGACTGGCGGCTTACGATGTGGTTCTTGTAATTGCAAATAAGTTAGCTGGACGAGTTTCATCGAAATTTTAATTGATTTGGGGAGAGGCTCCAAATAAAAAAATATCAAAACTAACTTTAAAAGTTGTGTAGTTTTTTGGTATTGAAGAAATTCTTTGCCCACTAAACTTCTCTGATAGTGCGGACAGTCAAAACACCTGTTTCATCACCATAAAGCATTAACTTTTATGAAACCACCTTGCGTAGTAAAATCCAGCTCCCCCACAATTTCCTCCAGAGTCACATAAAATAATTACCCCTCCCCCACCACCACCACCACCACCAAGCAGACGGTATAGATCGGCCATCAGCCGTAAACATTCCCATTTCGGTCACGTGGCCACAAAATTCATTACCAATTTGTGGCCTGGCCTGGCCTGTGTATGTGTGTGTTGTTGGCCAGTTTTATCGACTTTTACCACCTTCGCAATCTGACCGCAGCTATAGGGACGATGGACAGGTGAACACGATTTGGCTTTTTGACCACCTGAAGGACACCTTTGCCTGGAGGGAGAGTTTGAGACTTGGACATGGAGTCGGGCCCAGATGGGCCGTACATGATGGTAATTGGAGGAGGCTGAACGGAATCGGCTTGGAGTAGGTGTTTGACAGGACATCTACACAGTCCCTCGAGGGAGGATGGCATCGGATAATCTGGGAGGTTTGCATTTGCTCAAGTCGAGAGGTCGTGTGTTAATTTGAGAATGGGAGCATGCAAACTTTGAGGGAGAATTGACTTCGTTATTGGGATTGCGATTTCTCATGCCCAGTACAAACATCCACTCTATTAGAAGAAACCTCGAGATGACCAAGCGATTTTTATTGGGGAAAGTCACTTTTTCAGATCATCGGCATAGATTATGAAAATAATCACAATATCTCTTGACTGAATAGCTTTACAAAACAAATATATAAATCATACCCAGAGCAAAGCCCTCCAAACAAGCTAATTTCTTCCACTACATCAAACCACCTGTGCGTGACTAAATCCCTTTCCTGAACCGTAGAAAACGGGGGCCACTCACAATCCACCAAATCTGGGCCAATGTATAAAAATTCCCAACCGTGCACGCAATTATGGTCGGAGTCGGTCGCTTACTAGCCAACTAGGGGGTGCTAATTTATCGCCCCCAAATCGGATCGCCAGAACCACCATAAATTTCCACCCCTGTGCGAAAATACCCCCTCCCCCCCCTCCTTCCCTCTCAGGCTGAGCACGTGGCACGCGAGCCCAAATATGGTGGTGCTGTTTAGGCATTTGTTTTATACCATCGCTTAAATCAGTGTTAATTACTGTTTGTGTAATGTGAGTGTGTTGGTGTGTTTGATCCTAGCTTACAGCCACCCTTAAGAGGAGGAAACCGGGACCAAATCACGCTTTTCCTGGCTTTCCCGCGCGGGATTTGTGGAGGAAAATGAAAATAATTACTTCCCAAAGGAGGAGTGCGATTCATCACCACGGCCTTTAAAGTGTAGGTCATGTAAATCACTTGGTCCCGCCAGTATGGATCAATCGGACCGCGCACTGGACTTACAATCCAGAGGTTGCTGGTTCGAATCCCACGGCGGGCGCTCTAAAATTCTTTGTGTAAATATGGGTATTCGGCGCCGTCGCTCCGTGCCATACTTTCATACACTTAGGAGCCCAGGGCGGCGAAGTCCTTGTAGATAAAAAGGAAGACACTAGTGGTTGGTACTAGCAATAGTGGCCGACAGCTATAAAGTCAACTTCGTTCGTCATGTAAATCGTTGAAAATCATCATTTTTTGACGAAAATAAGTATATTTTTTTCGGAACTCAGGAGTAGAGCGTCCAATTTCCCGTCCCGGGAAAAAAATTCCCGGGAATTCCCGGGATTTCCCGAAAAAAAATATTTCCCGTTTCCCGGAAAAATTCTAAATTTCCCGGGAATTCCCGATACTTAAGCGGAAGTATACATTTTCATAACTTTTTGGTACATTATTTAAATTTGCAAAAAAAAAAAAAATGAAAGAACTAGATTTTATATTAATAAATTCAATCCGCTGTTCTTATTGAACTAATCAGTTCGTCTAAAAATTTCATGTCAAGATTTATTTCAGATGATATTAATTTCTGAAGCATTCATAACTAGGAATAGATCTTGTTTATTTGTTGGGCAACAAAAATTACGATATTTTGAAATAAAAATTAACTTTTAAAATTTTGGTAAGCTTTTCAAACGAATTTTTTTTATATCATTTGAAAATAAGGTAACTATTCCCGCCAAGATCAAATTTTTTTTTTAAGTTTTGTTTACCTTGGCCAAATTGGAAGAAAATTAAATTGGTATCATTATATGTCTCTAAGACGATTTTTTGCTAAAAGAATTAGGTTAATTTATTTAAAAGTGTTCGAGAAATTACTGCCAAAAGTTAAAAATTTATAGAGCACTAGAGCTATCAAAGGCGTAAGGTTTAAATCTGAAACTACTAAACAACTTTTTTTCCATGAAAATTCTTTTAACCGAAGTCTTTTATTAGGCTGAATCACCGAAAAATCTTAAAAAAAACTACTTCGTATTATACAAAAAGTGCCAACAAAATGCTAACATATTTCAAATACTCGCTCCAAACATTTGAGTTGTGATTACATAAAAATGGTATTTCAAGTGAAAAGCAGTTTTTTTTAAAGTAAATTCAATGCTTATCTATTTATTCATGAGATTAATCCAGTAAGTTTTGTTCTGGATAAAGTATTTGCCATGACTAACATTTTTTTTTCATTTCATTTGCCATGAAAAACATATTTGCTGCATGATTTTTTTTTTTTCATTTCAACGAAATTATCAATTTTATTCTTTATCATATTGTCTCAAACTGGTCACAGAGACGTATTCAAAAGCAATTTTATTGTTTTGGACCATGGATTCATTTTACTCTCTTTCCAAACACTGTGATTAAAAAAACATACCTGGTTACTTCTTATCAATACAAAATACTAATCATTATTTTTTTTGATATTGTGAACGAATTAAAAGACAGCTTATATATTTAGAAAATTTATATATTTTCTTGATGTTGTATGTTTTTTTACAAGCAGCCAAGGCATTAATTAAAACAAACACTTATTTTGACAATTATAGTTGCTATTTTATACTATTTTGTAGCAAAATATTAACCAAAACCAGGATTAGAACAATTTTCGATAAATTTCAAATTTCCCGGGAATTCCCGGGATTTCCCGGGAAATTTGTTGAAAATTTCCCGTTTCCCGGGAATTTTGTAACCCCGGGAAATTGGACGCTCTACCAGGAGAGAATAACTTTTGTTCTAGTAAAAACTTTGGATCCGACATCCAATTGTTATTTTTTGTCAGCTTTCCTCAAGTCATACTTGCACGGAGAACGTTTGTTAAACATGTCATAAAAACTCTTGATAATAAGGTTGAGAACCGTTCAAACATATCGTGGCAGACAAGAATGTTAAAAAGGCTTTTCATAAAATACGTCCCAGGTGTTCGATTAAATATTTTTTTTGTTTTTTTAATACTTTATTTGTGAGTAATGTCACTTTACGATACTTTAACTACTAGTTGTTTGTGATTTATTAGTTTTGACAGGGATACGTCATTACCGTCTTAGCCATGAATAATAAAAATATCGACCAGCAAAAATCATTCAATTTCATTATTATGCTTTTGGATATCATTTTTGTTGTTCAATCATGTTTGAGTGCTGCTACTCTGCTGTTGCTACTGGTTCCTGGTGCTGCATTTTCAGTTTTCCTTTTTTCGATGAAGAATCCTTAGGGCAAGTATCGAACACTCCAAATGTCAAGTCCGGGCGCGCGTCTGCATCTTTCCACGAGGGGTTATGTTGGATAAGCAGGCCTAGATGTCAGTAAGAAATCTGCGGTCATCTAGGTTTTACCAAGTTCACTAACAGTTTGTCAAAACTTCCTTTGAACATAAGCTGTTTCTACTTTTAGAACTATCTGTGATTGTTTCGTCCGAACGCGAACTACACATAAACAACTTGTTTACGAGAAATCCCAGCCGAAGGAAATGTTCAAATCTAATATGTTATCATATTTAGCAAACTGAAATGAAACATCATGTCTGCAAATATCATTCTGCTTCTCGAGTTCTACAAGCATGTTTCATTTAAGTCAGAATAAACTTCAAATTGAACTATTCGTAATCCGTTGCTAGATTTGGCATTTTAGTTACACAACCATGTTGAACAAAGGTTTTTTGGATCAAAATGTTAACAATTGGTCAAATTTTATGACACTTGTTCAATAATCAACGTATAAAAACGCTTGTGCAGCAATTGTTCAACAACAAATTAAAAAGCGATGTTTTACTTGCTACTTGGGTTGTGTTTTCTTTAAATATTTAAGCTTGTTTTCTAAGTATTTTTTATATTAAATATTATGACATCCGGCCGCCATCAAGTATACGCAAGTTCTACATAAGTGCTAGGAAACTCAACCAGTGTTGCCAGATTTTAATCAGGCTCCCATTACTGAAATGTACGCAATAAAAAATTGTGTAAATTTGGATGGTGTAAAATTTGAAGATTTAATACATATTACCACTTTAATGATGTAATGTTACATCAATTTAGACTGAAAGAGTGGCAAAATACAGGAATAGTGGTAAATTTACACATTAAAGAGGTAAATTACACATTTTTTCTGTCATAAAAATGTACCCATACCCAGATGCAGCGATGGAAAAATCTTCATGAAAAGAAAATCTGTTGATGCTCATCAAGATGGCTCTTCTTTCTCGCACACGAGATATCGGTAAACAGAAACACAAATAAAAACATTATCTTGATTATTCAACGGAAAAAAAATTTCACTACTTTACTTGCAGGTGTAACGTCACAAAATTAATGAATTTAGGTGGTGCTAACATAAAGTTTCAGAACTTCGGGAGTGATTTTCGTTAGCTAAATTTGCCTCCTTTGTTTTTGCAACGCAAATATCGCAGGTTAAGCACCCGCTCTAACTCCATCGCATTTGCTGATTTTTACTACACAGAAAAAAAAATTATGGTAATATTCATCAGGAAATGGTGACAGATTTTGTGGCAAAAAAAAAAATGATTAATTTTACCCCTGAAAATGATGAATTTTCATCAGTTTTTGATGAATATTCATCAGGTTCACATTTTTACACATTTTTTATGTAATATTACTCAAAAAAGACGTAATATTCAACCTACCAAATTTTCAACATTCCAAAATTCAACTTTTTTTTTCTGTGTATTTAAACAACTTTTTTTTTGTAAAACTGTTAATAGAAACTTGCTTACTCACTTCCTATTGAGCTATTTATCACTCGATTTGTATTGTTAAACCTACAATTTTGGTGGATTTCTTTGAAACGTTTCATTGGTAAGCTTTCTCATGTCATGTCGGTGAAAATTTTTGTGGGGATTGACATTTCTTCGCCAAACGTCGGCCTGACGTGTGCCATTAAATTTGTGCGATTAAATGTTCCAAAAAATCCACCAAAATTGTCTGTTTAACAACAAAGCTTCGGTTTCAGTTGAAAACGCTTTCAAAAAGCTGTAAATGAACGTCAAAGTGCAGATATGCTTACATTAGAGGCACGATGGAGTTAGATGCTGTTCCCCTATTTTCATCAGAATTTTAATAAAAATTAATAAAATGACTTGTTTAGCTTCGAATCCCGGACAATGATAAAAGCTGATTCAAAATCCGGACACTCGAGCCGTATTGTTAAACTGAATATTTTGGTGGGTTTTCTGTTTTCTTGAAACGTTTCATCGAAAAGTTTTCTCATGCCAAGTCGATGAAAAGTTTGGCGGGTTTTGACACTTCTCTGCCAAATGTCAGCCTGACATGTGTCATTAAATGTTTGCAATGAAAAGTTTCCAAAAAATCGCACAAAATTATCAGTTTAACAATATCAATTCGATTTTGCTTATGAATTGCACAAATTTCGACTGAAATTTTAGTGAATGACATTCGTTAGCTCTCAAATAAGCTGTTAGCAACAAAACAATTGATATTTTATATAAATATTTGCCACAATTTAAGGAAATCCAAACCATAAATTTCTGCTTTGTCTTCCCGAAGCTTCGGGCGCCTATGAAATATTTCAGTGAATAGTTTCACAGTTTTGGTGAACTAATATTTTTATTTTATTTTATTGTTTTGTTAATGTGTGAATTCATCATATAACACAGTTTTGACATTTATTATGCAAAGTTATATCCAAATAATTGATAAAACAAGATTGGAGTTGTATTGTTAATGTGATTTTGGTTAACCGCGGTAGATTTTCTTGAAATAATTCTAACTGTCAAAAATCCACCAAAGCATCTACCACATTGATCACACCGCGATCAATTTTTGACAGTTCCATTTCCCTGATAGACCACACGATTTCCCTAAAAATCATTTTCCCGAATAGCCACTTCCCCTAATTTGCCATATCCCTTAAAATTATTTTCATGAATGACCATAACCCCGAATGACCATTTCCTCGAACGCCACTTCCCCGAACCCAATCGTCTCATATGTCGGAGTCCTGTTTATGAACTCCAACCATTTTTTAGTATGTTTCGTAGAATTGTATGAGGAATCCGATAAAAATATTTCCAGACATAGACTCTATGGTCCAGACAATCGTCAAAACGGTATTTTAAAGTTTCATACGACCTTTTCATATGTTAAGCTAGATTTTTGAAACTTCTTACTATTTTTCTTTGAAAGTACAACTTAATTAATAGTTTTATAAATTTATAGTTTCAACATTTTCTTTAGAACAGTTTAAAACATTGTAATCCAAAATAAGATGGTAGATTTTCTTGGTCAGCAAAATCCCAGCCCAAATCTCCACCGAAAGTCGTAATCAAAGTTTCATCCCACCCATTTCCTCCCTCCTCATAATAATAAACTACTAATATTAGCTGATGATCCCATGGTCATTTTACGTGTCAATTTTCATTACGAGCGTCGGACACAAACATACTATCGCACTGTTTATTGGTATTTAAGTGGAACGGGGTCTAGTCCGAAATCTGCCTTTTTGTTGGAGATATTCCCCACTGGACCGCCCCAAAAGAGGCCATCGCCAGAATCGATAATGACACGGTCGGGGTGGGTCGTAAAATGTTTAATTTGTAACTTCTAGGAGTCGAGGCGGAATCCCCGAAAGGGGAGCAGTCCGGAAACCCCTGAAAAGAGATCTCCTTTCCGGTTATCCAAAAGAGGGTCTTTCCTTTCCGGCCTCATTACGGGGAGTGGTTTATTTGGGGTTTTCACTCACCGGAAACAGCGGCGCCCCGTTGACGCACACGCTCTCCGCGAACCGGACCCGGATCGGGCGGGATTTCAGCTTCGCCTTCTTGCCCGCCGACAGCAGCGTCGACTTCCGGCCGACGGCGTTGTACAGCTGCGGTTGGCACACCAGCAGCGACACCGTACTTTCGCAATTTCTAACTAATTGTATCACATGGTCGCGGGGCGCCTCCTTGACGTCCTCGCCGTTTACAGCTAATATTTGGTCACCGGGCTCCAACTGGGAAGGAAGAAGGATGGAAATTTAGTTTGAACACCTTCTGACACTTTAACAAACGCAAAAGAAACTCACCTTATGTACACTAGGGCCACCCTCGGTCACGAACCGCACAATCACAGGTTTTTCGCTGCCCGCCACGAAGCCGAAGCCGAGCGTGGGGCTCCGATGGAGGACCACCAGCCGTGGCTCCGGCGGTGAGTCGTTGTAGTGGTACCGCTCCGGCTCCTCGTACGTGGTGGTCTTGTTCAGGTGACTGAAATTGAAGGAGTTGATTATTCATCAGGAATCTCACGGAAAATGGAATTCGTAGACCGGACTTTAATATTATTTTGGATTGACTTTAAAATAACTTGCACTTTCTATTTTAAAAGTGATTTCAACTCGAATTTTATTTGCATTATTATCCAGATGTTGAATTTTTTAATCATTATTGTATTGAGCAATTCCATGTAATATAGGGAATCGGTTGTACCCGACCCTCTCCGATTTGAATGAAACTTTGTAGACATGTTATCCTAGGCATATATAAGCCATTTTTGTGTATATGGAGCCAGTTACACTCGATAATGACATTTGAGAAGGGCGTAAGTGTTTCAAATATTTTTGTGTTTTGTAATTTAAAAATTACTGTAACTCGAAGCCTTTGCATCGTATCAAAAAGTGGTCAGAGACAAACTTGTAGGAAATTTGACGGGCTTTCCGAAAAAAATACACTGAAAGAAAAAAACACTCCACTTTTATGAGATTTTTTGATTTTTAAGTTTAAAAGTCAAATTTGAAGGTAAGCCAACGATTTTTTTTTGTTCAAAATTTTTGTGAAAATAGCCTAAGATGTTACAAAAAGACTTACGAAAAATGCAAGATGGAGCAACTCACCTAAAAAAATACAAAAATCATTTACTGAAACTGTTTTTTTGAAAAGTGCTCTAAACGTCAAAATTTTCAAAAGCCGAATACGGGAATCGATTCTCTAGACAATTTTACATAAAAGTCTCCATATTGACCATTGTCCTAAGTCCAATCCTTGTGAAGTTACAGCGGTTTTAAAAATAAAAATGTTGAAAAAATAGGTTTTTTTGATGGTTTTTGGCAATTTCTTTATGACAGACTTGATTTTTCAGTCTCGAAAATATTTTTACCGAAAAGCTCGTCCAATTTCCTATAAGTTTGTCTTTGACCACATTTCAATTGGATGTATGGGCTTACAGATATAAGCTAATTTACAATCCAGGTTACTATACTACACTGAAAAAATATTATGTTTTCAGTTATGAGCAATGTAATTAGCTTATATCTGTAAGCACATACATCCAATTCAAAAAAACAGTTTCAGTAAATGATTTTTATATTTTTTTTAGGTGAGTTGCTCCATCCTGCATTTTTCGTGAGTCTTTTTGTAACATCTTAGGCTATTTTCACAAAAATTTTGAACGAAAAAAAATCGTGGGCTCACCTTCAAATTTGACTTTTAAACTTAAAAATCAAAAAATCTCATAAAAGTGGAGTGTTTTTTTCTTTCAGTGTATTTTTTTCGGAAAGCCCGTCAAATTTCCTACAAGTTTGTCTCTGACCATTTTTTGATACGATGCAACGGCTTCGAGATACAGCAATATTTAAATTACGAAATACAAAAATATTTAAAACACTTACGCCCTTCTCAAATGTCATTATCGAGTGTAACTGGCTCCATAAACACAAAAATGGCTTATATATGCCTAGGATAACATGTCTCCAAAGTTTCATTGAAATCGGAGAGGGTCGAGAAAAAAGTACCTAAAAAATTCCTGTTTTGGGCTGGAATTGCTCTATTGAGAGTGTGGCAATTTTGCTCAAATTTTACACACTCAACTGAAAGATTTTAAACATTTAATTTTATACTAAAAGTAAATATTTACAATTTTGAGGCCACGTGGTTCATGCACGAGTTGGCATTCTGTAAGCCAACTTGGTCCTAACAAGCTTCCAGCACCGAAACGGACCTAAAACAATTAGGCTTTAAAAAATACTCACTTTGTTGATTAATTAAACTATCCATACAACGGTTATTCGTGATATCCTTCAATTTGAAAAACATCAATATTTTTATTATATAATTTTCAATTTTTCAATTTTTGTCATCAAAAGAACGACTTTCACAGGAAAAAAGCAAAAATCAAAAAAAACTTGTTTATCTTTTAATCAAGGTTTTTAACGTTATAAAAAAAAAATACAGCAATTCCATTTGAAAAAAAGCCTAAACCGAAAAAAATACCTACATGTTTCGGTATCAAAAGTTGCGTCATTCAGTTACGAAAATTTTGATACCCAAACATGTATAGGTCATCACTAAAATTTTAAAGTTCTCGCAGTTTTACTGAAAAAAGTAGATTTTTTCTTGTTTTCGTCATATTCCTATTTTTGCGCGTGGCGCATCGGAAAGCTCAGTTTTTATTTTCAAAAAATTATATCTCGGAAACGTACATTTCGACATCGCCATTTTTTTTAATGTTATGTGAAATTTTCCGAGGAATCCGATAAACATATTTTCAGATATAGGCTCTTTTGTACAGATACGGTCAAAACGCCATTTTAAGTTTTCATACTACTTTTTCAAATGATTAGCTTGATTTTTAAAACTTCTTACTATTTTCCCCAAATAGCCAAACTAATCACCTTTCTTTTGCGTCTACGACAGCTGAAAGCGGATGAAATGACGCGGAGATATGATTTTTTGAAAAAAGTGTTTTTTGCGAAAAATTACGATAATTGCCATTTTTTTAACCACCCTAGCACGATGTAGGTAACCCTGACGGCCAAACAAAAAAATACGGGTCTAATTATTTTGTCCAAGAAACCCCCATAAAAATTTTGAGCCCGATCGGAGAACTTTTTTTTCGGTTTAGGCTCTTTTCAAAAGGAATTGCTTAGCTATGGTATTAACATTTGAATGAAAAAAGTGTTTGAAATGCATTTTACACTAGTTCAGTTGTTTTGCAATCATTAGTTTTTGAAATATCTTAACATTGACGAAAAAATTTGTTTTAACTAAACTTGTCGAACTGTACACCGGAATTTCATGAAATATCAAATTATGTATAATCGAGCCCACATATGCTAAATATAATATTCATCTTAGGAAATGCATTTTAAATTAATTTCATATGATAAGACTTCAATTTCCATTGAAATTTTAAAGGTTTTTTTTAAACTGTCGTTCTTTTGTTGATGTAGTTTAAAACTTAAAAAATATAAAATTATTTCTTGAAATAGATTATAGTTTTTAATACTAAAATGTTCATCAAATATCATAAAATTATAAATTATTTACATTTTCAAAAATTTTATGATGAAAAAGAACTATGAAAATACGATAGAAAATATGGTATTTTACACTAACTTTTCAAATTTAGTGAACTTTATTTTAAATCGCTTACGTAGGCTTAGGCACTTACATCTATAAATTGCAAATCATTAAAATTTGTGTATTTTCTAAATAATGTTTTCTCGTGAAAATGTTGGTTGCAAATTAATACTACAAGTGTTTTTTTAATAACAATTTACGGTATTTTGGGAAAAGAAATAGTTTTTCACTTATAAAACTTTGATGTTGCGAAAATCTTAAAAAAAAAATTGTTGCCCTCTGATTTTTTTGGTCGCTTTTTAAGGGGGGGGGGGACAAAAAACTATTGAAAATATTTGTATCAGCCTTATTTCACAGTCGAAAAATCGATTTTTGCATGAATTCATGTAAAATTCAGTTTGGTTAAATAATTAAATGAATTGAATATAATATGTTAGAATCAACATATTTAGGTATTCTCTCAACAGTTCTGGCCGTATATTTATTAATCATATTTATTTTTTATCTATCGTCTCTTGTATTGTATTTGGGTCATTCCAGGTCTCAACTGAGTACACTTTTGGACTCGACCTTCACCGATTTGGACCAAACTTGGAGGGAGCGTTCATCTATCGATAGTTAACAGAAATCCTAAGTTTGGTGCTGATTGGACCATCCCTCTATTTTTGGCACCACCCTTTTTTTTACGATTTTCTAAAACATTTTTTTTCATTTGATCATAACTTTGCAACTATTTGAGCAAAAGACTTTCTACATGTTGCATTTTATAAAAAAATGTCCAAGGAATTTGCTAAAAATAAATTTTAAACCCTTCAATGCCCGCTAATGTTATATTTTAACATTTTAAGTTGGTATTAAAATTCAGTTTCGACCAATTCCTTATATTTTTATTTGTTTTATTTTATCACCATCGTGTTCCCCGGACAATTTTACATAATAATCAATGTAAAACTCAAACTAAAATGAACTACTTGCGAGATACTGCGATTTTACTGAAAATAGTTTGATTTTGCGCTGCACTCTGTCATATAAATTCAAATCCGAAATAAGTTTCTCTCATAAAAAAACCGAACTATGCGGGATTCATCCCTTTTTGTTGAAAACTACACCATGTTCTTCCGAGTGCTGCGCAAAATCAAACTTTTGCAGTAAAATCGCTGTATCTCGCAAGTAGTTCATTTTAGTTTGAGTTCTACATTGATTATTATGTAAAATTGTCCGGGGAACACGATGGTGATAAAATAAAACAAATAAAAATATAAGGACTTGGTCAAAACTGAATTTTAATACTTAAAACGTTAAAATATAATATTAGTGGGCATTTAAGGGTTAAAATTTTATTTTTAGGAAATTCCTTAGACAATTTTCTATAAAATGCAACATGTAGAAAGTCTTTTGCTCAAATAGTTGCAAAGTTATGATTAAATGAAAAAAAAATGTTTTAGAAAATCGTCAAAAAAGAGGGCGGTGTCAAAAATAGAGGGATGGTCCAATCAGCACCAAACCTGGGATTTCTGTTAACTTTCGATAGATGAGCGTTCCCTCCAAGTTTGGTCCCAATCGGTGAAGGGCGAGTCCAAAATGTATTCAGTTGACCTGGAATGACCTATTTATTTTTTATCTATCGCCTCTGGTTGGAGTCGAGGGATAGCCAAAAATAAAATAGACGAAAAGAATCACAAACATTATAAGAAAAATAAGAATCCTAAACATTTCGCTACACATTTCAACGTCTTCCAGTGTACGCATTAGAAAAACTCTTGGTTCTGGACCACTTATGGTTAATTGTATAACAATCATTTAAATCTGAAGAAAAATAATTCAATGGCTAAAAAATGCAAAATGCTACAGCCAACGTGAAATATTGCCGACGATACTCACTTGATGTAGTAGGGTTGTCCCTTCAGGTCGATTGCCTTTTCCCAGCCGTAGGGCAGGTCGATGGTCTGGACCCAGTTCTCGATCGGGGGCAGCCATCCGGCGGTTCGGGTTATGTGACTGAAATGGGCAAAAGAAAAACAAAATGTCAGGAGAAACGTCTTGGATCGGTTGTTTTTTGCTTGTCTTCAGCCAAGTGAAAGGTTTATTTGTCTTGTCAACAAATGAAAGGGGTTTACTTTGCGGAAATGTTGTCCCTTTTGAACACTCTACAATTAATTGCTTCCTGGAAGGAAAACATCAAAAGTCACAATATTTAATTAGGCACATTCTGATTGATTCGCTTTAGCTTCAATTGAAATCAATTAGTTTGCGATTTTAAACCATTAATTAGCAACTCACCATCAACATCCAGCATGATTTTCACAACCATCTATTTGACTAATTATTTGAATGTAATTGCCCTCAAAGCGTCAAAGCGTTCGCTCAGTTTTTCCATTCCCCCAAACACCAAATTTCATTAATGCAAAACAAATTCTAGTGGAAGTTTATTGCGTCATTACTTTGCCCTCGCAGGAAAAACCAGTCAGCGCCAAAATATTAAAGCTAACACCCCCCTCACCAAAGCTCCTCAACTTCTTCGCTTGTGCCCTGATCGGCTGAAGAGGCCGAGAAAAAGTGCCTAAATGGCAATTAAATTAGCTAAATTTATGCTTCTTGGTTAGAGCCTGTGCCATCGTTCAAGAGTAGACAGAAGCGATTCTTCCTGTGGGAGTCGTTACTTTTTGTTTCGCCTTCTATGCCTTGGATTTTTGGGGGCTATTTTGGCAGGAGGAGATTTTTCCAACACTGGAAGGCACGGAAAATGACTTACTTTACATACTTACTTACTTTTGTTTAAGCTCGTGAAAGTAACAACACAGTTTTGGAATTTTTAAAAATTGTGTATGTGTTTTGGCCCAAAAAAAAACTTTAAAAATACTTCTCCAAAAAACACTTGTCAACCAGTGTAATTCCCCGCGAAAAAAGTGACAACATTCGCGTTAACCTACTAAAAGCCGCTAGTTTAGCAGCATCGTTTCAGTCCAACTAAAGCCGGGACGAAGACGACTTTCCCTCCTCCTCCACCACCACCAACAACGATGTTGATGGCTTCCAGATTGTTTTTCGTGTCTGATGGCGATTACAGCTTCCTGTCGGAAAGTGAGAGCAACAAAAAAAAAAAAAAAAAAAACACGAGAGATTTTCCCCCCTGGACCGGAAAAAGTCCACGCTTCGTCGTTTTTCGGGCTCTCATTTTATGGTTATTTTTACGGCTTTCAGTTTTATTAACCCTTGTAGTGAAATTGAATTGCGCTGTTTTTGGAGTACCACCTTATATCCCGCGTGGGGAAAAATCCAGCTTTTCCTCGGTTCCGCGTTCCGATAACAGTAATGGCCACCGGTTTCACCTTGGCTGGGGGGCTTGCTATTTTTCTCCTTGCTCACAGCCTGGAATCAATTCCCGGGTAACGATTTGGGGGTTGTTCCCAAAAGGGGCGGACAGAGGTCTCGACCAAAATGACACTGACAATCACGTGTTAAACAGTTTAGTTTAATGGTTATTGCAAGTGGGCGAAGGAAACAAATTGATGTCGCATTAAAGGGGCCAGGGTTAAGTTCGAACTTATTTTCAGGTTGGTGGATAAAAAAATCCTGCAATTTGTTCAAATTTAAATGGATATGAAGTCCCTCAATGCAAATCATCATACTTATTTTAAGACTATCTATACAAGAAAGTACTACAAATTATTTGGAAATTTGTTTCTTGAGAAGACATTTTCCAATCGATTTGCTGTCTCCTTAAAAAAGTAAGTTTGATACACGAAAACAAAAATTAGGAAAGTCCATACATTTTTGGCAGGTTGCTCATACGAAACCATGTTATTACCTAGGTATTTAAAAACGTGGGTTTTATAGCAAACCTAGATGTTTGGGTATCAAAAGATCGGAAATTTTATGCTCTTTCCGATGCCACATAGGTTGATTTGTGAATAGTGGAATGGTTCGGATGCCGGCGGCTTTTCCGACGACGTAACTCCGGGTTGGTACGAAATTCCAACGAAAAATCTATTCTATCGATACTAATACCCCCAAAAAGTTGCTTTTTGTGTTTCTCTTTGTTTCCTCGTCCGTTTCTGTAGCGGGTGACCATGAACGGCCATGATCAAAGACGACCAACTTTTTCAAAACTTTTTTTTCGTAAAATCGCGAAAACTCGTGATGTTTGTAAGCAAACTCCTTATGTTTATATATCATTTTTTTGTAATTGTCTGCTCTACAACTTTGTAGAACATTGTTACACTCTAAAAAATAACCCTGCAAAATTAGAAAAAAACACGAAATTTTAAAATGAAAATTTTTGTTCTAAATGAAAAAATGACCCTTCTGGGTCAATGTAGATTCAAAAAGTACATTAAATTTCCCATAAAATGACATGTTCCAACATTTTTTACAGTTGCGTAACGGAAAATGGCAGAGTTTTTAAAACTTTTTTAGTGTTTTTTTTCGATGAAACATACGTTTTTTCGGAATTCTGAGTACGCCATCAAATCGGGCGTCTAATTTTTCATAAAAGTCCCTTTGACACCAAATGTCTATCTCAACACCGTTTCAGGCTGCAAATTATTGAAAAACACCTCTTTTTTCGCATGTTCGAAAATTGAAGGGGTCGTACCGCACCTCCGTCACGAGGTATCAATAAACGGACCTAGGATTCGTGATCAGGGACAAAAGTTACTTCTTAGGACAAAGTTTCACGCAAATCGAAGAGGGGTCGGGGCAACTTTTCCAGATTTCGTGTGAGTTGGTAGAGAATTACCCTAATAGTATTTGTTATATAACTTTTTATGGAAATCATAGATTTTTTAAGTTTCTAGAATGCGCATCGAAAACAGTCCAAAAATATGTTCTGGAAATTTTGACACATCAAGTTCTAGCCAAATTTAAGTATATTTTTTTCAAATTCATACTTTCTTGGTCCGTGCAAAACATTTTGGAGATTTTTTAAATATTATAAAATGTTATTACTTTCAATTAGTTGATCCGGCTGTAGGTAAACTTTGGATTTGCAAAAATAAAAAAATACTGTTACTAGCCATCCAGGCCTCAAATATTAATTAATGGCAAATGTCTTGGAGACTTTGAATTCAATTTTTAGTTTAATAAAATGATTTTTTAAACTAAGATATATTTTTTATCTAAGGTTTTTTTCCCGATATGTCAACTAGAATCAATCAAGATAGCCAAAAATTTAAAATTTAATGAATCTTTATATAGGCACATCAAATTATCAAATTTCGTTGTAATTTCTTAGGGCTCCGAAAAAATCTTGAAAAATTAAAAAAAAAATTACGTCAAATTAATTGTATCTCGATCAAACGAAGTTTGAATCTTAATTTATTTTTAAATTCTAACTTTCAATCAAAATGTTATATGCTGAACAGCCTATCAAATATAAAAACTCTGAATTTATTATGCAAAACTGTTTGCGAGGAAATTCGGACTTTTAGTTTGTTTGAGATATGCATTGATTCTTAAGTAAAATTGTCCGAGGAACACGATGATGATCATATTAAAAACATATAAAATTATGGAATGGGTGAAAACCAAGATTTAAACCATAAATTGCAAAAAACAATATTGGAAGGCATTTGCGGGTTGATATTTTGTATTCGGCAATTTTCTATAAAATGCAACCAGAAGAAAGTCTTTTGATCAAAGGGTTGGAAAAAGAATAAAAAGTTTTTAAGATAACCGTAAAAAAGAGGGCGGTGACAAAGAAAGAGGGATGATAGATGAACTTCCTCTCCAAGTTTGGTCCAAACCGGTGAAGGTCGAGTCTAAAAGTTTACCCAGTTGACCTGGAATGGCTAATATCTCGTGAATTAAAAAAAACACTGATCAAAATTGGATAACATTTGCAATGTTATGCCACCAAAATTTGAAAGGGACGAGGGGGGGAAGTGACTTGAATCTTTTATAAACTTATTACAAAACAAACTCGTTTTATAAAAAACAAGCCTTACCCGACAAACTTCGTTCTGCCCTTTTTTTCGTTTGTCTACGTGTTTGCTTTTTTGCTTATTCAGCCTCCTGCGATCAAAATTTGATTTTACGTAACTTTGTCCATGCAATTTGCCGATGCTCCGGAATCGGTTCCAGAGTGGTCAAAGTTTCAATTCGTTAGCGTATAAACCTTCCTTGGGCTTATACGAACCCAACGCAACAAAGAGCTCCTCGATCAAAACCATCGAAATTTTTTTTTTGCAATTCCGTCGTGAAACTACTTACTTTTCCTGTCATTCTTGAACGACGAAATAGCCTACTTTTCTGTACCAAAAATAACAGAATCGAATAGCAACACTTTTCAAAATAAATGCTGAAAAGCACTCAAATGGGTGCTGAAAAGTTGAACTTTTCAGCACTTGTTTCGAAAAGTAACACTTTTCAACATTTTTTTGATTTAAACGATTTATTGACAAAATACATGAAAATTTGACTTAAAATTTCACTCAAAGGGTGTTTTTTGGAATTGCAAAAAATGTTGTATGAAACTCGTTGCAAAACTTGATTTTTTCAGCACTCTTCGTATTTATCCAACTCGGTGAACCTCGTTGGATAAATGTACGACTCGTGCTGAAAAAATCCTCTTTTTGCAATTTGTTGCATAAACTACTAATATTTATAGATGTCATAAACACAGTTCAACACTTGTAGCCCCAACGGGGTCAAAAAAGTTGGAAATGCATTTTCACCGGCTCATACAACCCTTGGAAAAAAAGTTGGAAATGCCCTTTTTTATTATAACTTTAGTTTGACGCATCCGTTTTGAAACTACCTTGATGGAGGTGATTTTTGACTTTCTTCCGGATCGAATGCAACAAGAATAATCCAAATCGGTTGAGTTTTCGCCGAGATACAGCCGGATGAAGTTGCATTTCCAACTTTTTTGACCCCCTTGGTGCTTCGCGTAAGTTTTGACCCCGTTGGTGCTACAAGTGTTAAAATAATGAAATATTCATAAAGACAAAAACTTCATTTTATTTCATAGAAAAAAGTTTTTGTTTTACTGAGTAATTATGAGGGTTATCGTTTGTTTGCTCATTTAAGCCATTCTCAATAATAATCATTTATTTAAATCATTTTGTTTGTTTGTTTTCCATTCCATCAACTTTGATTCATAATGATATGCAATCAGGCTCGATATTACTCGTTGCGTCAGCTGGAATTATCTCCTTCCAATATGTGTAATCAATTGTCAGTTCCTATATAATCGCATCAACCACACAATCCGAACGCATTTTCCCGACGTGATTTCCCTTCCACTAATTAAATATCCCCCCGGTGCCTATCAAAGTGATTGTGTGTGTGCGTGGGGTGAGTAATTTCTCCCCTTCACATTGTCATCACTACGCACACACACACATACTCATTTCATTTTAAAATCGCTTCCATAATGTATATAAAACAAACCATTCAACTCCAATCAAAATCCAATTACTGTTTCGCGCGCACGCAAAACGTGTGTGCGTGAGGGTGTGTGTGTTTACAGTGTGCAATCATGCCACGTGGATCGCATCTCCCACCACTCTTTAGGAAGAGGGGGAGCCTCCTTTTTGCGTTGTAATTGAAGTGCGGGGAAGATCCCGCTCTACGCTGCTTTTTCAGGTAAAATCAACACGCACAGTTTGAAAAGTGTGAAACTTTAGTTTTTTTTTTATAATTTTTTAAAGAAAACAAAAATAACTATTCTTTTAATATTTATACCTAAATTATCAACATAATAGAACGAAATTTTGGTTTATATTTTCTTGAGTAAATTTTCATTACCCAAAAATTGAAATGAAATGATTTTATTATTTATATTTTTGTATCTTTTGGCAAGATTACAAAAATACAAAAGCAAAAAAAACCAATTTTCTCACTGTGCACAAGGTTAGCCACCCCCGAAAATTTGGAGAAGCATCCTTGCTAACAAAACAAAGCAAAGCTGACTGGCAGGATGCGAAAAAAACATATTTGGGGTAAAAATGGAGCCAATTTCCAAGTGCCCTCTAATTGGATAAAGTGGATGGATAGAGTGGCGTGCTCTCTCCGTTGTTGTTGGTATTTTTTTGCATCTCTTTCAGCCAAATAACAGTGCTTCATGTGTGAAGGGGGTGTGGGATTGATGGTGTTCCCAAATTAAATTATCACTTTTTTTCGGAGTTCTCATTTGGATTTGGGTTATACATTGTATGGTGAAGGGTTTGGGATGGATACGGTTAGTTTTTTTTGTGGATAGGATTTCTTCATTGTTTGATCATGTTTGGTGTGTTGTGTTTTTTTTGTGTTGTGTGTTTTGAGACAGTAAAGATTTGTTTGTAAGAACAGGAAGATAAAATTGAGTTGAAAACTACTCCTATACGTTTCTCATGAAACAAAAACACACGAAATGTTATCACATAAACGCCAGAGTTTTGGTGTGTTTCAATTGGTTTGCTTGTTGGAAATGCACCGACTCTGATTACAGAACGGAACTGTCTTATGGAGGAAGTTTAACCTAAAATATTAAATTATTTGAATGTCATATACTTTGCTAACTTAAAGCATTAACATGTTTGAGCAACCTTGAAACATAAATATATCACTTGATGCTTAGATCATATTTATTTATATTAATCGGATGCAAATTTCAGATAACTTGTTTCTTGTTTATTATATTTACATTTCAGAGAGAAACAGAATCGTGAATACGTTATCTTGAGTTCAAAGTCAAAATTGTCTTTATTTTATATAAATTTCAGATTTTCAAAAATATTTTATTTCAGAATTGATTTTTTTTATTAGATTTTGTTTTGTTTAATTCGGAAAATTAAATTGAATCTACAAAGCGTATTTTCTGTGATTTTTGGAATGCATTTTTGAAACTTAAAAAGACAATAAACAGCAATAAAAAATCACACATAACAATTTGACGATGTTTTCGTTAATTCACTTATTTAGCTTTACTTTAACCTCCCTCATTTGACGATATTTTTCATAAATTTATTTTGGATTTTTATGAAAAAGATAATAACAAAACTTACATGGAACACATGCGATAGATTTTTTAAATTGGAATTTTAAGATGCAGAAGATAAAGAAAGTTCAATATTCTCTGAAATTTAAATATTATAAGATTGTTGTTGTTTTTTTTTTATATTGAAACATTCAAATTTCTTAACACCTGTACCTGGTCTCCATCAATGAAGATCCAAGTCATATTCATCTTGGGTGAACCGGGACCCATGGGCGAATTATGACAGCTGTTTTAGCCAGTTTTTTTTTAAAATGATATTTCAATGTTTTTGATTGATGTCGGTATGTTTTTTCATCATTTTTTTATGTTTATTATAGACATTTTACCACACTATTGCCCTATTCATATTATAAAATTTGGCAAAAAATATTGCACTTAAATTTAATTTTCATCAGAAAAACACTCAGAAGATAAATTTCAAAGTGTATTTTTTCTTGTAAGCTAAGTGACCCCAAGTGGGTAATTCTCCGCCAACTCACACGAAATCGGAAAAAAAGTTGCCCCAACCCCTCTTCGAATTCAACGAAAAGTTGATGTAAGGGGTTAGTAATAGCTAGTATTAGGTGATTTCATCTAAAAATTATGTATTTTTGTGGTGAGTCACAACAAACGTCCGAAGGGTTATTCTTAAGCAAAATTGTCTGAACTCTTCGATTTTTTTTTCAAAGGAACATGATTGAGTTGTAGGAGTGAATCTGGTCACATTTTGCCAGACCCCCCCTTGTTTTCGATGGGATTTTTTTTTATAGTTTGTAAGTTGTCTAATTATTATTTTTTTAAGTATAAACATAGCGACATAAAAAACAGTTTTGTATCTTTTAAAAATTAGAAGACCTGGTATAACATTCAAGTATTAAACAATCTTGAAACTGTTTTTCACAGCTTTGTAACTAATACGTTCAAACCATTTACAGCAGTTTTCTTAGAAAACCGGGCGTCCAAGTCCCTTTGACACCAAATTTCTATCTCTTGATGGTTTCGAGCTCGAAATCACTGAAAAGCGTGGCTTTGTAAATATCCAGAAAATGAAAGGTTCGTACCACCCCACCGGCACAAAATATTGAAAATTGGACCTCGGGATCGTGATAAAGAACCAAAATTCAAGATCAAAAACCAAAAGCAAAATTTCACGGAAATCAAAAAAGGGGAAGGAGCAACTTCTATGAGAGTTGGCGGAGAATGACTCAAGTGTTAAAGTTCCTACAGTTTAAAAAAATAATTTTTTTTTTGTTCTTTATTTTAGAAACTACACCAACCTCAAGTTTCACATAATATAATGAAAATAAGATTAACCAATTGATAATTGATTTTTACAATTTATTTTGATTACTATTCCCTGAGATTAAACAGTTTGTTTGTTTAGAAATTTCTTATCAATTTTAAAGAACTCAGTTTTACCTGAATTTTTGTTTTTTAAAGTATCCGTGACATATAAAATATGTTACTCAAGGATATTTGATCGAAGGAGGCGCGGGATACTTCTTGAATCTTGACCTCAAAACGAAGCTTTGTGAATGATCGTGCGCCTCCATCAAAGTATATAAAAAACATCTAAAATTGGAAAAATAAAAAATCCTTTTGTAAAATATTTTCTAGATCATGGATATTTGAAATTTTAGGTTCACTGATTTGCAATAATATTCAACTTCTGCGATGGCGTGTGCCCCATAGGGTCTCTGATGGAACTTTGATAGAAAATTGTCCAATCAATTTCAAATTGGTTGATGCAAAAATCGTGCAATTTTGAACCGTATGCAGAAAGATTCATGTGAAAATAATTGCTGCCGATGTCAAATGAACGAGGGTATTTGTGAACTAGTCATGCTGAATTAGTTTCAATACAAAAATGAATAATTGGATAAATTATCTAAATTCGGCTTTAAAAACAAATTTATTATGAAATTACAAAAGAATTTGAATATATTTGAAAGCAAACCTAGTTAAGCTCAAAGATGATTCAATTTTGAAGTTGTTTTGCAATGAAAATGTCAATATCACTGCTGTTTAAAATACAATATAGAGTAGTCTATAAGGAAACAATGAATACTTCTCCAGTCATTTGAATGTCCCGTGGTAAGTATGAGTTTTCAGATTTTTGAGTGCAACGAGTTATTTGGCCGAAATTAACAAAATCCCAACATTGCACGATACAAAAACTCCCCGGGCGTATCAATGTTTGCGTATCGCAATAAATTTTTCCCATCACAATGAAGTTTGCTGTGTAGGTTGAAAATGTTCCAGTCCACGTCAGCATCACAACAAAAAAAAAAAAAGGATTTAGATCCCTGTTTTACGCGGACGCCTCCCACAAACCAACTTTGTCCAACTTCCTCTTCGCGGAAATCACTTTGCGCACACCCCTAAATCGGCGACTCCCACCGCGGGGGACCGTCCAAAATTGTTTCGTACCGAGCGCAATATCGTAAAATTTTACGGACTTTACCAAGCTGGACTTTTCGGGAGAGGGTGGAAATTGAAAATCGCTTTTTGCCGTTCTGGTTCGCAGTTTTGGCCCGTGGTGCGGTTGGCGAAATTAACTTGCCAACGTTGGAACGCCGACCACGTCGCTGACCACACTGTTGACGGTTTGGCCTGTTGCTGGGTTGTTGGGGGTTTTTGAAAGCCACATAATTGATTGTGAAAATGGGACTGATATTAGACTTTTGATGCGGAATCACACTATAATTGATATTAGTTTTGCAGAATGACTGTGGTTTTGGTTGGACTATTATGATCAATTATGGTTATTTGATTGGAAAGCATAAACAATTTTATGAATAACTTGCTTTCAACTTCCCCTTCAAATACAGCTGCTCCGGGATTGGAAAAATCGGTAAAATCAATTTTTACGACCCATTTCCCACCAAAAGAGACTGTCTGATGCCGTGTTCATCAGACGACTGTCTGGAGGCAAACGAAGTGGTATTAAAAAATACGACCCATTTCGACGACCTTCCCGAGCAGCCAAGCCTCCGCAATTTATGGTCAATTGCAAAAATCGTTTTATTAATTTTGCCTCCCACATTAATATCACAGATTGGGAAGGAAACCACAAACACTCTCACACTCACACACACCCACAAAACCCACATAAATACACTTCAGAGTGTTTCATAAATCAAGAGGCAAAATGGTCCTCAAAACGCTGATCTAATCGCAACGTAAATCATCTTCCCATTCTAAACGAGATGCTATCTCTCTCTCGGTCTCCTCTCAGGAAAAGGCCATTTTCCACCACACTTGGTCCCTACTGCTTCCGGAAAAGAAGAGGGCGAGGAAAACGATGACGAGGCCGATGATGGTCATGGTTGTGCTTTAGATATTTTCCCAAAAAAGGGACTACGAAGGCCAAGATGGTCGTGTTAGAGGTGAGAGTGAATCAAATTTATAATTCAGTAAAATTCGTATTTTCTTTTTTTTTGTCTAGTTTATTTCGTAATTATTAAATCCTTGTAAGCAGTCTCTTTTTCTATCTTAAATAAACTTATTATAAAAGCTCCATTATTGCCTCGTTTTATTTTATTTATTTATTTTATCTATATATATTTATCAGGTTTCAGCTCATTTATTTCTTGCATCATATTGTTATGTTTAATCTTTTTAAATTATGTTAGTTAGTTCATTTCTTGAACTTGTTATGTTCTTTTTGTTCATATTTCACCGTATCTTTTTTCATCTTGTTGCTTATAGTTACACATATTTTTTTCTATTTTTACAATTCAGTTTTCTTCTTTTGTCTTGTTCTACTTTCATTTGATTTACCAAGAAGAAAATAATTCTGTGGTTTAATTTGTTACATATTTGTTTTACTTTGCCTTATCAAGTTATTTCATCTTTCATGAAAATTTACGTATTTCTATTGTTGTGATTTTCTGCTATATTCATATGCTTTCATTTCGTTGTATATTTCTTTTAAACAATTTTAAACAATTAAGAACAATTTTTAACAATTATAAACCATTTTTCTCAATTTTTAACATTTTTAACAGGTTTTTTTTAAACAATTTTTAACAATTTTTAACATGTTTTAACAATTTTCAACAATTTTTAACAATTTTAACAATTTTTAACAACTTTAAAAAATATTTAACAATTTTTAACAATTTTTAACAATTTTTAACATTTTTTAACAATTTTTAACAATTTTTAACAATTTTTAACAATTTCCAACAATTTTTAACAATTTTTAACAATTTTTAACAATTTTTAACAATTTTTAACAATTTTTAACAATTTTTAACAATTTTTAACAATTTTTAACAATTTTTAACAATTTTTAACAATTTTTAACAATTTTTAACAATTTTTAACAATTTTTAACATTTAAAAAAAAAATAGCAATAATTATCAATTTTTAACAATTTTTAACAATTTTTAACAATTTTTAACAATTTTTGACAATTTTTTACAATTTTTAACAATTTTTTACATTTTTTTACAATTTTTTACAATTTTTAACAATTTTTAACATTTTTTAACAATTTTTAACAATTTTTAACAATTTTTAACAATTTTTAACAATTTTTAACATTTTTTAAACAATTTTAAACAATTATTAACAATTTTTAACAAATTTTAACAATTTTTAACAATTTTTAACAATTTTTAACAATTTTTAACAATTTTTAACAATTTTTAACAATTTTTAACAATTTTTAACAATTTAAAAAAAAATAGCAATAATTATCAATTTTTAACAATTTTAACAATTTTTAACAATTTTTAACAATTTTTAACAATTTTTAACAATTTTTAACAATTTTTAACATTTTTTGACAATTTTTTACAATTTTTAACAATTTTTAACAATTTTTAACATTTTTTAACAATTTTTATCAATTTTTAACAATTTTTTTAACAATTTTTAACATTTTTTAAACAATTTTTAAGAATTTATAACAATTTTTAACAATTTTTAACAATTTTTAACAATTTTTAACAATTTTTAACAATTTTTAACAACTTTTAACAATTTTTAACAATTTTTAACAATTTTTTACAATTTTTAACAATTTTCAACAATTTTAAACAATTTTTAACATTTTTTAACAATTTTTAACAATTTTTAACAATTTTTAACAATTTTTAACAATTTTTAACAATTTATAACAGTTTTAACAATTTTTTACAATTTTTTACATTTTTTCACAATTTTCAACAATTTTTATCAATTTTTAAAAAATTAAAACAATTTTTATTCATTTTAAAGGTTTTTAACAATTTTTAATAATTTTTAACAAATTAAAAAAATTAAAAAAAATTAACAATTTTTATCAGTTTTTAACAATTAATAACATCTATAAACAAGTTTAAGCAATTGAACACAATTTGAAACAATTATTTTTAAGTTTTAATGTTTTAATGTTTTAATGTTTTTATGTTTTAATGTTTTAATGTTTTAATGTTTTAATGTTTTAATGTTTTAATGTTTTAATGTTTTAATGTTTTAATGTTTTAATGTTTTAATGTTTTAATGTTCTAATGTTTTAATGTTTTAATGTTTTAATGTTTTAATGTTTTAATGTTTTAATGTTTTAATGTTTTAATGTTTTAATGTTTTAATGTTTTAATGTTTTAATGTTTTAATGTTTTAATGTTTTAATGTTTTAATGTTTTAATGTTTTTATGTTTTTATGTTTTTATGTTTTTATGTTTTTATGTTTTTATGTTTTTATGTTTTTATGTTTTTATGTTTTTATGTTTTTATGTTTTTATGTTTTTATGTTTTTATGTTTTTATGTTTTTATGTTTTTATGTTTTAATGTTTTTATGTTTTTATGTTTTTATGTTTTTATGTTCTTGTTTCTTGTTTCTTGTTTCTTGTTTCTTGTTTCTTGTTTCTTGTTTCTTGTTTCTTGTTTCTTGTTTCTTGTTTCTTGTTTCTTGTTTCTTGTTTCTTGTTTCTTGTTTCTTGTTTCTTGTTTCTTGTTTCTTGTTTCTTGTTTCTTGTTTCTTGTTTCTTGTTTCTTGTTTCTTGTTTCTTGTTTCTTGTTTCTTGTTTCTTGTTTCTTGTTTCTTGTTTCTTGTTTCTTGTTTCTTGTTTCTTGTTTCTTGTTTCTTGTTTCTTGTTTCTTGTTTCTTGTTTCTTGTTTCTTGTTTCTTGTTTCTTGTTTCTTGTTTCTTGTTTCTTGTTTCTTGTTTCTTGTTTCTTGTTTCTTGTTTCTTGTTTCTTGTTTTTAATAAAATTAAATCTTGTCACCACCTATTCTGCGCCGTCTTGCCCTCGAAAATAATTCAGATTGAGACAGCACAGAGGAAGCAGAGCGCGGGGGAGCGAGCATGTTATGATGAGGCAATTGTCCGGAAAGTGTTTATGTTTCAGGTTTCAGTTATGGATGAGGCCGGCGTGTCGAGAATGTGTGGATTTTGAGACTAGGGGAGGACAGTTTTGCGGTAACTGTTGTCTAATTGCTGTCTGCTGAGCAAGAAGGAGATAAGCCCCACAACAATTTTGGACAGCCAGACAGAGTCTGATGGAGTGCAGTTTTGGGTGGGGTGATTGTTGCGAATTTTTGGTAGGGAGGTGGAAACGGGGTACTGGTAGGGGGATAGATTTATGACAGATTTTAAAGAAATTAACATTCCCGACGAGGGAAAGCAAATTTGGTGAACTTTGAAGATGCAGCATATGGAGCATTATGACGGCTTAGAAGTCAAAGTTCAACACCTATTGAATAGACTGTATGAAAGAGGTTATTTGAAAATTGTGAATTAATTGGTTTTTCTTGTTGTCTTGTTGTCTTCTTTTCTTGTTGTCTTCTGGTCTTTTTGTGAGAACATTGTGAGAAATTTTCTTAAAAATTGACTCAAGCAAAGACATCTGCTCAAATTCTTTATTATTTCCGTACACAAAAGTACTCATCAAAACAAATTCCTCAAACTCGTCTAATCCTACAGAAAACATATGCTCAAAAAAAGGTCCCACTTCATTCCAAGAACATCCACACGATTATCTGCACGTACTTAACGCGACACGTGTTATTGCACCCGTTGAAGACGAAATTGTCTTCTCTCTTGGGGCTCTACCTTACCCCTGAAATGCCACCATGTTTGCAAAAAGCATTCCTTTTTCGTGGGACTCAGAGTAGAGTGAACATGTCAGGCAGTCGCATTTTCTCGTCGTGCAATTTCACTTTGCAGTTTAGCCTCAGGTTTGCTTGATAAATCCAAATTTGGGTGACACGGTGGGAAATTTGCTTGTTTTTTTAAGTGACTTATTCATCTAGTAGTGCAAAAAACAGCTTGCTTTGTTTTTTTGCATACAATGCTTCTTCTGAATTGAATATTGTATGCAATTTTTAGGGAATTTTAGGTTTTTCAAGTGGCTTTGTCACTAAACACAAAAAACTTTCCAAAACTCATCCGGGACACATAAACCTCGTACGAAATTTACGCAAATCTCTGTCCTTCCGCCAGTCGACGTCGAGTTGAGTTGAATAGTGTCAGTCCCACTGCTCGGAACTCCCGGCAAGGGGGTGATAAAACGTTTTCGTCCCTCCCCCCTTTTAAACCAGTAGTACCCGGATGGTCGGGAACATCCGACAGGATGTCGTACATTATTTAAAACATTCACTAAAACATTCTCGTCGTGTGAGGAGCAGCAGGTCCTTCTACGTTTTGTTGAAGTGGCACACAATTTCCGCGGTTATTAGATTGCAAAAGTTTATGTATGTGAAGGAAATCATTCTGAATTCGAAACTCAATAAGTTAAATTTCGGTTCGAATTAAAAAGACATTCCCCGTGAACCGTAATCCGGGGTTAAATCCCGACCTTTGCTGAGAGAAAAAGAATTCGTGTCCTGATTGAAATTTACGACCACACGGTTGGTGGTGTCGAACTTATTGGGGTTGCGTTGTCTTTCGAACCGAGCAACGAAAGAATTTGAATTTATACGCCAAACACCTTGCGGCCATAAATAACGTTTAATTTTTTTTGGTTGGGTTTACCTTTTTTGGGGTTGGTTTCTTGTTAGACGATGGCAGAATTCTTATTTTATATTGGAAGAAGCTAAGAGATTCTGTGTTTCACAAGTTAACTGATGTGCTAAGGAAATTTGGAAAATTTCCACAGATTTAGCGGTTTTCACTTAGGCAGATACAAATATTTTAGAAATGTTGTCCCCACCGTCAAATTTGGTCCAAAAAATCAGGGGGTAAAGAAATATTTTTTCGAAAAACTTCAAAAATTAAATCGTGTTTCCAAATCAACATAGAACTATTTGCAATGCACTTATTGAGTGAAATTTTAAGTAAAATTTTCATGTATTTTGTCAATAATTGTTTAAATAAAAAAATGTGTGAAAAGTGTTACTTTTCGAAACAAGTGCTGAAAAGTAAAACTTTTCAGCACCCATTTCAGTGCTGAAAAGTAAAACTTTTCAGCATTTATTTTGAAAAGTGTTGCTATTCGATTCTGTTATTTTTGGTACAGAAAAGTAGGCTATTTCGTCGTTCAAGAATGACAGGAAAAGTAAGTAGTTTCACGACGGAAATGCAAAAAATGCATTTTAAAACTCTTTTTACATCCATTTTATTTAACATAGCTTGTAATATATTTCAATTTATATGTTTTTTGCCACCCCCCTACGTTGACTTTGTTCAGAGTCGAGAGACATAAACTCGAAATGGAACTTTTATGAATATTTTATTATATTTAATAAAAAAATATTTCATAATTATATATTAATGATTTGATCGATTAGAAAAACCTAGCAATAGTGTATGACTAAAATGGCTTCTTTTGATATAGGTCATGGGCAATGCATGGAAAAAGTTTCATTAAAATAAAAAAATAAACGAAAAACGAAAATCTCCATAAAAATTGTGATTTGATCATTTTTGACTTAGATATTAATTTTTATAATTTTGCAAAAATTTATCAAAATTTAAATGTTCATATCAATTTAGTGTCTTGGGAAAAATGATATTAATTAGGACTATTCAGGAAAAAAATTATACTCTTTAAAAATTAACCCCTTTTTTTTAATTTCCAGACAAGTATGATGTCCATTTTTAAATGTTAGTCTTAAAATCAGAAAATTTAATTTAATTTTTTTACATAGAAAATTGATATTTTTTTAAATATCGGCATTTGAAAATTAATTTTCTCAAAATGTCTAATACATTCAAAAAAATATATTTCGATCAGAAAATCTCTTCCCAAGATACAATTTTTTAAACATTTGTATCTCCTTGATAAGCACTCGGAATTTTTTACTTCGAGCAAAAAAAGTTTAATGAAATAACCGTATCACAGAAAGTTTTCTTCAATTTTATTCAACATTAATATTTTATTAAACATGTTTTTTTTTTCAATTAGGCCATCAGAAATGTTTCGGCTCTCGACTTTGTAAAGAGTCAAATTTGAACATTTTTTTTACTATTTTTTGATTTTACTATCTACGCTTAAAAATTATGTATTTTTCAAGACATTAAATACTGATAAATTGTTTTAAAATTAGATTTTTTTTTGTTAAGACAGGGATATATCTGGTTTAGAACTTGAAAAAAATATTCTTAAAATGCTGATATGAATAAGATTTAATATGATATGAAAAAAACAGGATTGATTTATTATAGCTTTTTTAAAAATGCGAATATTTAAAAAAAAATAATGCTAAATATGAATGTTTGAATGTTTTTATTTTTTTCTGATTTCATTCAACAAGACTAAACTTGTTGGCTAGTAAAATTCAGTTATACAAATTTTCAATCTGGAGCCTTGCTTTAGTTTTATGAGATGTGGTCATGTTACCAAGTTAACACCATATTTTTTTAATTGTCTGGTTCAACAATTTTACAAAAAATGGTATTAAAACCTAATGATAATAGTTTATAGATTGATATAAACTAGGGATGCTGGTTCGAATATCCGGATTTTTTTTTGATTGATTATAACAAAGTGAAATTATGATTTTAAAAGAACCAGAAATGCAAGGAATAGTAAGCAATGCTAAACTGAACAAAACTTTCTCGTTTCACGGATATCCGGATATTTTTTCTAGGGTTTATAAAACGGATAGAACTATCCGGATAATTATACGGATAGTGCTAATTTTACGAATATTTTTTAATTTAATTAATTGAATATTTTAAATCTTTGTACCCTATGGGGGCTTGGTTAAGATAATATTTTTTGACCATCCTAAAAGAAAAAAGTTATAAATTTGCGATGTTCTCTATTCATTTACACTCATTTGAAAATTATCCGGATACTAGAGATGGGAAAATTTGAGCGAACCGTTCATATGAACCGGCTCAAGCCAAAGAACGAATGAGCGACCGCTCAGGAAAAATGAGCGGTGGTTCATTTTGTGAACCGGTTCTTTTCGAAGAACCGTGAAATCAAAGAGCGAGTTGAAGAACGAACCGAACGGGATCGAGAGCGAATGAACGGAGCGCTTGATTTGCGTCGCTCATGCCGTCGTCGCCGTCGTCGAACGGCGTCGTTTTTTTTCGCTCACTCTTCCGTTCTTTCGCTCTCGCTCATTCGCTCTCGTTCGGTTCGTTCTTCCGTTAATTCGGTTCTTTTTTATGCTCGTTTTCTTTTATTTTGTGGTGGTCGATCCGTCGATCGTTCCGTGTTGAATTAATTCGCGTTCGAACAAAACCGTCGAAATTTTTTATATATAGAGACGTATTTTCATAACCTTTTGAAACATTCCATTGACGCTTAAGCGTTAATTAACTGTTCCACATTTGTGGGATGACTTTTTTGCGAATCCTTCTCCTTTAATATTTTCAAGAAATTGATTTAATCAAGTAGTCAAGAAATCGAAAGTATAACTATCATAAGATATTTCTGTAAATTTATTTTATTATGGTTAAGGTTTGTCGAAATCAATTCGATTTTTTTATAAGATTAATTTTTTTTTGAAGAATGATGTTTTTCAATTCGTAACCTACAAAATACCAAAAATAATAGAAAGCCAAGTTAATTCACAATCGGAATAGCCAGTGTTCAATCGGGTAACAAACAGAAAACAAAAATGATGGTAATATTCATCAGGAAATGGTGACAGATATTGTGGCAAAAAAAAAAGATTAATTTTACCCCAGAAAATGATGAATTTTCATCAGTTTTTGATGAATATTCATCAGGTTCACATTTTAACACATTTTTGATGTAATGTTACTCAAAAAAAAGGTAATATTCAACCTACCTAAATTTCAACATTCCAAAATTCAACTTTTTTTTCTGTGCAGATTCATGTCCAAGAAACATTATTTCATAAGAAAAATATTCTAAAAATAGGAGATGAAGAAATAAATATGAAATTTTTTTGTAACAATGAATTACCTCACCTCTCAATTTGAAATCAAAAACCAACGGGATTTGGTAAAAAATATATTTCCGAAGCCCCCGACCCTTCCCGTGTGTGACCCCATTATTCTTAGCACGGGGTGAGTTGGCACGCGTTGGAGCAACAGTTCCGGCGCAGTCCGCTGGAAATGATATCCTTTTTATTGACTTTACGATGTATCTATCGGGCACCGATAGGCAAGCAAACCCCGGATAGGGATTCCGTGGGACGTCAGTCCCTGCTTCTGATTGAGATTTCGACGAATTTTACACCCCTCGTGGACTTTTCTTGTTCTTTTTTTTTTGGTGGGGGTGGTCTTCGCGATGCCACAAACATGTGGCGTTCACATGGAAATGTGAAATTTTTATTACTTCTTTATTTCATCAGTTCCCACGTGGCATGCACGCAGTGAAAGACTGGTAGCACGTGTGAATTTCACACTTCCTTTCTTTCTTTCTTCCGAGCTGTCCGTTACGATGATTAGGGATGACGAAGGAAAAGCTGGACGCTCAGCTGCGAGTTGGACTTCCCGGAAGAGGCGGTAGGTTTATTTCGAGCTTTCAAATTCAATCTATTTTAGAGTTTGCTGAAATTGAACATCTTAAACTCAAGACAAATTCGATCAAATTTAGCTGGCTTTCCACACACAATTCACGTAAAGAGGGATATTTCTATAAAAAGGCGTTCCCCCAAAATATAAAAAAGAAAACCGTTGATGAAGTGTATTGTACTATGTGTACGACCCCACAACAAAGTCCGTTCTTGAATCGACGCCAAGTGGTGAACTACAACTCAAGAAAACCACACACATCCTGGTGCTGGGAAGGGAAAAGAAAAGAAAATCCCGAATTTTTCAGCGGTGCCAAAAAAGGACGTGTCCCGGAAGAAGATTAATTTTTCGGTAATTGTAAAATAAATCGAATATTTATTGTTATTGTTGTCGTGCTCGAAGTTTGGAGTTCTGCTATTTGTTGTGTATTTTTTGTTTATTGTACTAGAGTAAGTAACGTTATGATTCGAAATCCGGACGCTTAGTAGCATATCATTTTTGTTATAGCTGGCAAAAAATAGTAACAACTTTGCATCAGAATTTTAAAATTAAAATGACATTTTGTGCTTCGAATCCCGGACACTGATAAAAGCTGATTCGAAATCTGGACACTTTTGCTTCGAATTCCGGACACTCGATTTTGTTTATGAATCGCACAAATTTGGACTGAAATGTTAGTGAATGGCATTCTTTAGGTCTCAAATAAGTTGTTAACATCAAAACAATCGATATTCTATTTAAAAATTTCCTAGAATTTAAAAAAATCAGAACCATACATTTCTGCTTTGCCTTCCCGGTGCATCGGACGCCCATGAAATATTTCAGTGAAATGTTTCACATTTTTGGTAAACTTATAATTTTATTTTATATAATTGTTTTGGTATTAACTACAGCGTTCAAACCAACTTTAAATGAAAGTTGATGTTAGAATTCATCAAATAATACAGTTTTGACATTCACATTGCGAACTTTTATCAAAATAATTGATAAAACAAGATGAGGTGTCCGAGTTTCGAAGCGTCCGGGAATTCGAATCAGTCATTTTGACTTGTTTTTTGTAAGAAATCCTACCTCCCTCCTTAAAAGCCTGTCATATTTTTCTGATAAAAATTCAATCAGTTTTCTTTTGAATATCTTAGCTTTAATTAAAAACCCATCGTTTTGCGAAACATTATCACTTTCTCGATCTCGAAACTACCCAGCAGCAGCAGCACAAATTTTCGCTCACTTTTCGCCCAACTTTTGAAGCAGCTTCCAATTACCACCTCTAAAAACATTTTATGCTTCATCTGAACCAGCACATTCCACAGCAAACCGATCGCTTCTTCATCCAGAGGAGGACAAAGTTTCGATATTCTCATTCATGAAAATTAGTTCACTTTTCTTGGAGAGCGGTCGAGGGGAGTGAAACTATTAGCAAAGAAAATTTTCAACTTTTCCCCTACCCCACTCAGTTGAAGCAGCCGGTTCAATGTGAAAATGAGTGAAATACTTGCTCAATTGAACGGTTCTTTTTTCCTTTTTCTCTCTTGCTGGTTCGATCAATTTTTCATCTGCTTGTTATGAGCGAGAGGGAAGCTTTCACTGGCAAAGTTTGACCCTACGTTAGCAATTTTGCCCGATTGCAGGAAAAACTTCAACCGGATAATCTGGGGGGCTTGAACAGTTTGGCAAGTCATCGAAGTTAGGTGGTGGAATTTTGGAAATTGTGCACAAATTGAATGTGCCAACCCCACCCCGCCTAGAATAGAGTGAAAATTGATTTTGAGGGGAGGCTCAAGACTCAGGATTAAAACAGCTAAATGGAGAGGAAAATAACTAAACATAAAAACTACAAGAGATGAGCTTGCAAAATGATGCAAGTTTTTTTTTCATCAGCAAAAAAAAGGGAAGATGAAAGTGATTATTTTTAACTAACCGTGACCAACTGGTCGTGACCGTGGGGAAAAAAGTCACTTCCAACGAACATGAAAGAAAAATCTAATTATAATAAGTGAACTATAAGTTATGATGACCACGAGGGCACACTTCAAAGCATTGAATTGAAATATACACGATTGATGAGCAGTGACACGAAATAGTGGTAGTCAACTTTCGTTGAGATGAAAAGGTTGATATTTCTGCCTGGTTTTGATTCGTTCAGCTGCCTTGGTTAAGCACGACCCAGTCCTTAACTGAGGCACAGATTATTGCACTTATTTTTGAAAACACTGAAAAATTTCTTAAAACTACGTATATTCTGAAAAATACTCGAAATTTCATTTTTATATCAAATGATCGGGATTTTTTCATACATTTCGATAGTAATAATATTTTTTGTGAAATACTCAATTTTTTCACAAAACTTCTTATTTTCGATAAGGCCGATGCAAATATTTTCCAAAGTTTGTTGTCTCTCGGCTCTGGCTGGGGTCCAGGGAAGGGGGGGAGGGGGGGGGGTTTGGCAGGGAAAAAAAACAAAAATAAAAATTGAAAAAGCAAGCTATAAGCTCCACATTTGAACGAAAATAGTAGTTTATGCAACAGGTTGCAAAAAGAGGATTTTTTTCAGCACGAGTCGTACCTTTATCCAACGAGGTTCACCGAGTTGGATAAATACGAAGAGTGCTGAAAAAATCTAGTTTTGCAACGAGTTCCATACAACATTTTTGGCAATTCCGAAAAAACAACCATTGAGTGAAATTGTAAGTAATATTTTCATGTATTTATCGATAAATAGTTTAAATCAAAAAAATTGTTGAAAAGTGTTACTTTTCGAACAAGTGCTGAAAAGTAGAACTTTTCAGCATTTATTTTGAAAAGTGTTGCTATTCGATTCTGTTATTTTTGGTACAGAAAAGTAGGCTATTTCGTCGTTCAAGAATGACAGGAAAAGTAAGAAGTTTCACGACGGAATTTCAAAAAAGTGTTTTGAAATGCATTTTACGCCAGTTCAGTTGTTTTACAATCATTCGAAAATCACAACATAAATTCTTGAAAATAGTAAAAAAAATCATAAAATTACGTATTTAAAGAAAATCATGTTTTTATATGATCGTTATCAAATGATCAGGATTTTTTCATACATTACAAAAGTACTAACTCAAATTTTTGAAAACACTCCAAATTTTCCCAAAACTACGCACTTAAAAAAAATCAAAAAATTTGCAAACTAAAATCCGATTAGGTGCATATATTTTTCAAAATTTTTGTCCCTCGGTACTGGCAGGGGTCGAGGGAGGCGGGGGTGAGTAGTTTCAACATTTGAATGGAAAAATTGTTTTTTAAATGCATTTTAACTAAGTCAGTTGCTTAGCAATCATTTTCAAAAAACGTAAGATTTGACGGAAACAAAAATTTAAGAGAAAAAAAACATTTTGCGATAATAAACATCGAAAAATTTCAAAAAATTCAAAATATCCCTTTACTAAGTAATCGAATCCAGAAGGGAAAAGATCACCATTTGTGTTGGTCCGAGCCGGGATTTAAACTCCGATCTACTGCTTACGAGGCGGCAGCGTTACCTCTAGGCTACGAGGCTCGGATTATATGATATCTATAAAAAACTGAAATTTTAAGTATTTTTTTCAAAAGTACGCAGTTGTGTGAAAATTTTGAGTATTCAAAAAAATACATCGAAATGTATAGAAAATTCTGATCATTTTATACTCATTTAAAAAAAACAAAATTTCAGTTTTTTTTCAAAAGAAAATTTTCAGAATTTCACAAAAAATAATATTATTATTGAAACGTGTGAAAAAGCCCGATAATTTGATACCAAAATTGTAATAAACTTAAATTGTTAGTTTTTTTTAGAAAACGCAGTTTTGTGACAATTTTGAGTGTTTCACAAAAAAAATACTATCGAAATGTATGAAAAAATCCCGATTATAAGATACTCATATTATAAAAAAACTGAAATATTGGGTATGTTTTCAAAAATGCATAGTTTAGTGAAAATTTTGATTATTTTCAAAAAAATGTCTTATAGCTTTCGAATGTATGAAAAATCCCGATCATTTGATACGCATATTGTAAAAACTGATTTTTTTTTTTATATTTTCCAAAAATACGTAGTTTATGTTATGGGGTAATTCTCTACCAACTTACACGAAATCAGGAAAAATTGTCCCTAACCCTTTCCGATTTGCGAAACTTTGTCACTGATCACGAATCCGTTTTTTGATATCTGGTGACGGAGGCGTGGTACGACCCCTTTCTTTTTTGAACATGCGAAAAAAGAAGTGTTTTACAACAATTTGCAGCCTGAAACGATGATGAGATAGAAATTTGGTGTCAAAGGGACTTTTATGCAAAATTGGATGCGCGATTTGACTGCGTACTCAAAATTCCGAAAAAAACCTATTTTTCATCGATACGCTAAAAAAAACTTTAAAAAACCCTGACATTTTCCGTTACTCAGCTGTAGAAATTTTTTGAACACGTTTTTTCTAATTTTGCAGGGTTATTTTTTAGAGTGCAATAATGTTCTACAAAGTTGTACAGAAGACAATTACAAAAAATATATATAAACATAAGGGGTTTGCTTGAAACCATCACGATTTATCGCGATTTTACGAAAAAAAAGTTTTGAAATATTTGGTCGTAACGGATCTGGTACGTTTCGCCGAATGGACATTTCACCGAATTAAAAAAAAGATTAAAATTAAAGGTAAACAAAAAGATAAAAACACCAAAATTACCAAAAGCTAAACCAAAGAACGATTCATGTTTGAAAGAATGCAAAAACTCACAGAGGTATTCTCAAACCGTTTTTTAATTCGGCGAAATGTCCCACACCCGGGTCTACGACGTTGCTTTCTGAATAATTCTAAATGTTTTGACAAATATATTTTGCTTGTAATCTAAGGAAGCGTTCTTTTATTACGTAACGCAGCAAAATTTCGGATGAAATATTTAAATTCAAATTTCCCGGAAAATTTTATGAAAATTTTCCGTTTCCCGGGATTGTTGTAACCCCGGGAACTAGGACGCGCTACATGGGACACAATGAATTATGATTTGAATATCAAATTCAAATAATGCAAGCTAATCAAACCACCCGTGTTCAAGTGGGTAATAACAGCACCACTTTAAAAAAGGCACTCATTTCCAACTGGAGGTATTTTTTCGTGAAAATGTTTTACCATACCAGGAAACACCACTCACGAAAGCCACTCCTGGAATGACGCAGCCAAATGAAAACAAAAAAAAAACACATTTTCCCTGCGCCAGTCACTTCCGGGCGGGTAGAAAATTCCTGCTGAACTGAACAAAACAAGCCCAGCCAATTTACCCCCCAAAACAGCTCCATTGAGCTTTTCTTTCGTTCGCGGAACTGCCTGAACTGCACCTGATGATGATGATGGCGCCAACCTGCCACCCAGCCAGTTGAGCTTTTTCCCCCTGAAACCAAACAGGTGCAACAGGTGTACCGCCCCCGCGAAGGTGGTGGTCCTTGGAAAGTTTAATTTAAAATTGCGGAAGCTCAATCGAACCAACAAACGGCACCGTTTCCGTTGGCGACCGCGCGGGGACTGCAAGTTTGAGTTGCAGTTTGTGCAGGGCACAGTTTCGTTGCACTTCTCGGTTGAGTTGGATCGAAGTTCGAAGGCGATGAGTGAAGATCTACGGCGACGGCCTTCGTTGAGTTCTTCGTTTGAAAGTGGTGGTGGGGATGGAGTTGTCCAGCGTTGTGCCGTGTACTTGTCGATTGTGGCGTTGGCCTTGACCGGATTGGGGTATGACCCGCTGCAGAGGATAGTGGAACAGAAGGTGGCTGCGGAAGCTGAAGTGGACGCAGAGTACGAGGGGTTCTACGCTGGGATTGAGGAGGAGCTTGAAGAGGAGGGCGATTTGGAGATCAACTACCAGCCGAATGTGTACCTTGGGCGGGTTTTTGGGCCGACCTTGATCTGTGGACTGCTGGCTAGACCCGTTGACCTACAACTGGTGCGCAGAATCTATGGCCTTGGACATCTGTTTGTCGCCTTGTGCTATGTATTGTTGATGCTACCAAGCGACGGGGAAGGGGACAGGGTCCTCCAAACTTGTGGATTTCTGTCGGAACTGTTTTGGAGCGGCAAGCTGGTTCTGTACTACTACCAAATCGTCGTGTACAGCTCGCCCAACGAACGCTTCCCCGGGCTCGTGTACGGAATCATCGTACAGAGCTTCGGATCCGCCGTTCTGCCCTGGATACTTAACGAGCTGGAAGAGATCTGGCCGGAGACGCAGTACTACCTCAACATCCTGGTAGCCCTAGCCCACCTGTCACTGTTCTACCCAATCGGATTCTGCCAGCACGCGGTTAAAGAATCCTTCCCACCGTCACTTAACCTCAAATTCCCCAAACTGGTCGCCATCTCTTCAGCCATCGCCGTAATCCTAACCTCACTCTGCAACGTAACTCTCCAATGGTAGCAACAAAACCCCCTAACAAACCCCCATCAATCTAACCACCTCCCCTTTCTTCCAGGTTCCTCACCGACCCCTCCCCGACCCTGCTCCGGCCCTTCCTGCCGCTCCTCATCGCCGACGACTTCCTCGCAACGCTCTGGAACGTCCTGTACACCTTCATAGGCTTCACCTTCCTCGGCTTCTTCACCCTGTTCTTCACCCCGGCCCAAGTCCTGATCGCGTCCCTCCTGGCAACCCTGACGGCCGGCGCCTCCTACCTCTACCTGGAGGAGGAAATCCCCGCCAGGTTGGCCCTGCCCGCGACGGCCTTCACCTTTGCCGTGGCCCTGCACCTGCTGCTCGAACTGTGTCCCGAACGGCGCCTCCTTGTTCCGCTGGTGGGAACCGTTTTCACCGTGACAAACGCCGCCACCTACGGATACTTTGGACTGTTGACGCTGCTCTGGGAGTCGCCGGACGTGGTGATCATCGTGCTGTGGGCGGCGCTTGGGTTCTTTGCGTTGGCCGTGCTGGTGCTGTGTCGGGAGTTGGAGCAGAGGAAGGAAGCCGGGGGGATTGGGGAGCAGCAGCGGGATGTCAGTAGTGGAAGTTTTAGGACGGTGATTACGACCATAGCTTGAAGCTTGAGTGTGTTGTTCAAAGTTACCGAAATGTGGTGGTTTTAAAAATAAATGTTTTGATTTTGAGTTTTTTTTTGTTTTATGGATTTTTTGAACAACTTGCCCTCAACATATTTTTCTCAGAAGCGATCAGATTTTTTTTTTTAAATCGATGTGTCCCGATTTGTATGAAACATTCTGCCTTTATTTGTTCATACATAAGATTTTTTTTTTAGAAAAAAGATCAAAAGATGTAATATTGCTACAAAGAAAGCAATAAAGAACTAAAAAAAAACATTAGAATTCAATTCAATAATTGTAAAAGTAAATATAACTGGTTTCAGTTGAAAACTAACCAAATTTTAATTTTCATTTGCGGATAATTTTTAATTTTAATTCTTATGCAATATTTATGAAAAATTTTATGGGATTTAGCAGAATTTGTGAAATTTCAACATAGTTTAGTTGTTTGCGAAATCATGAAAATTGGGTCCTAAAATGAAGCTTAGATTGATGATATTATTGTTTACAGCGATAAAGCTTATTTTTCTGAGTACAATGACCCTTTGTACGACCACAAAGAGTTTAAAATGGATTATTAAGTCAATTTTGAAAAATTAACCTCACTGTCCTTCTTGACAGAAAAGCTCCGACTTGACTTGACAGCTAGTTCCAAGGGGACCATAGTTGATCCATCAAAAAATGTAGTCTAGTCAAAAAAAAATTGCATTCAAATGAAAAAAAGTGATCAGAAATGGTTTTTAATCGTGTTTTTTACCGTTGTACATAAAAATTGACATAGGGCTTCATTACCCAATTCACTAACCCTTGTTATAATCTTTGACCTGATGCACACTTAATAATGGATAAATGACAAAAGGTCGAAGGTCATAAGGCTTTCTACACGCAGAAAAATATTTTGTAGAATCAGCCTGTACGAGGTTTGTTTCAACAAAATTGTTGTTGAATATAATCAACGCTGATTTTGCGTTGAAACAAACCTTGATTTTCTCAATTCCACAAAAATCTTTTGTTGTTTTGAAAAAGCTGCTTTGACGTTTAGCGTTGATTCAACAAAAATATTGATTTTCAAATCAACAAAACGTTATGTTGATTCAAATATGCCTCATTTTGCTGCGTGTAGTCAGAAAATTACCAACACATTCAAAGTATGTTTACATGACAGCTAGAGATCCTAAATTAGATCCTATTTAGGGTCTCTAATAACAGCTGGACGTTTGTTTGCACCAGGTTTCTAATCTCTTTCTAGCAAAAGTTTTTTGTCTGGCGACTTCTAGCTGTTTTTTTTTGACTGACCGCCCGATATGTCAGCCAACGTACTTCGCAAGGCTGTGACAGCTACAGCTTGGTCATTGTTTGCATCAGGACACTGTGACGAGGAGTTCATCATTTTTGTGTTAAATTATATTTTTTCACTGGGCTTAGAAAGCCTTATTAGGTCGAATGGACAAATCGTCGAAAGGACAAAACATCGAGTGTCAAAAAACTTAAATCTAAAAAAAAATGACTTTCTATTCTCTTGAATAAACCTTTTCTTGTGCGTCATAAAACAAATTGTGAGATTTTCCATTCTTTCGACCATAAGCCGTTCTTTCTTTAAAAAAAAGTCGTACTTTTTTGTGTGTTTTTTTTCTATTTTTGAAAACAACCTTCTCTTGACTGTCATATTTTTAAAAGTTTATCTATTCTTTTAAACACCTGAAGTTCTTCAAAAAATCTGACTTCTAAAATATTTTGTGAGTTTTTCCAGTTTGTAAAAAGTAACCATTCATGCTTGTTGTAATATTTTTGTGAGTTTTTCCATTCTATCAATCAAGAGCAGTTCTTTAAAAAAACGGCCGTCTTCTAAAATATGTAAAGACAGGCTGCGCTAGGGTTAGATTAGATTAGATTAGAAAAAGGCCGTCTTCTAAAATATGTTGTTAGGTTATTTACAAAAACTAACTTAATCCACCTATGTGGTTGGAGCCTTCCTCACTCATTACCAACAATGGCTGATATGATGGGGTTGTACACAAATTTCATCTATTTGTTAGATCTGGAATAAAAAAAAAGTACATAAATATAACTTAAGTGACCATATCTCGAGACAGGGTTGCCAGATCTTCAATGTTTTGGACCCGTTGGAAAGATCTTTTGATAACCCAACCAACGATGGGTCGGATGGTGGATCCGGACATAGTTTACATACATTTAAGTGAGATCCGGCTTCCAAAAAGTACATCAATATCACTTAAGTGGCCATATCTCGAGACAGGGTTGCCAGATCTTCAATGTTTTGGACTCGTTAGAAAGGTCTTTTGATAACCTAACCAACGATGGGTCGGATACTGGATCCGGACATAGTTTACATACATTTAAGTGAGATCCGGCTTTTAAAAAGTACATCAATATCACTTAAGTTGCCAGATCTTCAATGTTTTGGACTCATTAGAAAGGTCTTTTGATAACCTAACCAACGATGGGTCGGATGGTGGATCCGGACATAGTTTACATACATTTAAGTGAGATCCGGCTTTCAAAAAGTACATCAATATCACTTAAGTGGTCATATCTCGAGACAGGGTTGCCAGATCTTCAATGTTTTGGACTCATTAGAAAGGTCTTTTGATAACCTAACCAACGATGGGTCGGATGATGGATCCGGACATAGTTTACATACATTTAAGTGAGATCCGGCTTTCAAAAAGTACATCAATATCACTTAAGTGGCCATATCTCGAGACAGGGTTGCCAGATCTTCAATGTTTTGGATTCGTTGGAAAGGTCTTTTGACAACCTACCCAACTATGAGTCGGATGGTGGACCCAGACATAGTTTACATACATTTAAGCGAGATCCGGATATATGTGAAAACACATTTTTATACATAACTTTTGAACTACTTATCGAAACTTCAATCTGTATAAAACTCGATCTATGGGACTCTAAACCAAGTCGAATGCAACAGGTTCGGGTCAAATCGGTTCAGCCAGTGCCGAGAAACATGAGCTAGTTTGTTGGTCACATACATACATACACACACACATACACACAGACATTTGTTTAGTTTTCGATTCTGAGTCGATATGTATACATGAAGGTGGGTCTACGACGTTTTTATACAAAGTTCATTTTTAGAGCAGGATTATGGCCTTACCTCAGTGAGGAAGGCAAAAACAACAACTATTCTTGACTGTCGTAATTTTTAGTGATTTTTTCTCTATTCTTGATGCTGTAATATTTTTGAGACTTTTTCCATTCTTTTAAACATGAGCAGTTCTTTAAGTAAAATGTCTGACTTCTATTATATTTTAAACTTTTGACCTTTTGTCCTTTCGACTTTTTGTCCATTGGATTTTTGTCTACTTTCGACCGGTTGTCCATTAGACCTTTTGTCCATTCGACCTTGTATCTTTCGACCTTTTGTCATACATCCCTTTATGCTACCATAACAAATAAAACAATAAATTTCAAATTAGTCTCAATTTTGACATATTCTGAATCCTAGGAAAAATTTTACACCAGTTTGACCCTTTAAGGCCTGATAATAATAAGTGACCCAAATATCGAAATTTCCAAAACTAGCCAATAATTTTCGTATGGTCATAAGAATCATTTTTACACTTTTAAATAAAAGTTTTTTTTTTAAATTCAGGCTTGAAACATTTAAAAAACATCAAATCCTGTTCACCCTGTGAGCAAGGATTATAGTAAGTCTTGAGTTTACTATTTTCATTTTTTTAATAAATATTTGGTCGTACTTCTCTGTGACTAAAAAGTGGCGCAAAACATAAAAAAATAAATACGGATCTTGAAAATTTGATTATTTGTTAAAAATATTTAGTTCAAAATTCGGGTTTTATCCCTTATTCCCGAATCCCACTTTCCCGAATCCCATATCCCCGAAAATCATTTCCCCGAAAATTCCACATTCCCGAAAATCATTTCCCCGAAAGTGCCATTTCCCCGAAAATCATTTTCCCGAAATTTCCACATCCCCGAAAATCATCCTCCCGAAAATTCCATATCCCCGAATGTCATTTACCTGAATGGCCATTTTACCGAACTGTCGTTTTCCCGAAATTACATATACCCGAATGGTTATTTCCCCGAAAGTTCCATTTTCCCGAATGATATTAACTTAGATGTAAACTGAATTGTTTTTTAGGGATATTTTTACAAAAGTATGACCTTAATAATAAATTCTCGTACGTGTGTTTTTAAATATGAAAAAAAAGAAAAAAAAACAAACAACCGTAGCAGGCCATTCATAAACCACGCGGAAACTTCAAGAAAGCGAGGTTTTGAGATCATCCACGTTCAATAAAAAAGATTTTTTTTTTTGAATGGACAATTTTCAGCGAAGCACAATTTTTCAAAACGGTATCCACGTGGTAAGGATTGCACAGCACCGATATCTTTAAGCGACGACTCGAAACGCAGGAATCAGTTTGTTCTAGATTTTGTTTAACTTTTTAGTGAAATCTAAATAGTTGATTATTGAATTACAAAATGCATTTTTTTAATGTTTCATCACTGCCATTTTGGGTTTAAAATTACTAAATCACTTTAAAGTAGTTTAGGGGTTATTACCCGAAGTGAACTTTTGACAAGGCCTTTGGAGATCTGGACTGTATTTAGATTTTCAATTAAATGCAAAAAAAAGCGAAATGATCAATGTATCAAATCGACGCTGTCGTGCTATCTTGTCGTTTGTCGCTTTTTGACGTTCCGAGAAAATGCGTGTTAGTGTTTGACCTTGAATAAACGGAAAATAGAGCACGCTATGTAAACAATAACAATCACGTTTTATTTTGTTGACCATTCTGTGCATTGTCCTGAAATTTGTTTGAATTTGGTTGCTGATATCCCGAGTTATAATTACAATCGTTTACGGTAGTCGGGCATGTACGTGTGTCAAACGCATTCTGACAGGGGGATGCTAAAGGCCGCCATCTTGGGTGATTGAGATTGATAACGCGCGCAAACTGCGCACAGTGAAAACAAAAATATTTTTTTTTTTTTTTTTTATTATTATTATAGAGACTTTACACCATTGTGCATTCATCTCTTCAAGGTGGATAGTGAAAGAGGAAATATTACAGAGTTTAAAATCACTTCAATAATTATTACCATGCCTTTTTTCTAACGATTTCTCTCTATGTTTCAAATATTTAGCAGAATATTTAAAGAATGAATTATCAAGTTCTTCAAGTTTATCTTCGTCCTCTTCTTCCAGGGATTTAGAAGTTATCTCACAACACTTTTTCTTATAATATTTTGCTTTTATGACATCTTCATCTTCTTCATCTGTTTCTTCTGCAGCCATCTCTCTTCGTTTTTTTGTTAGTTCGTCTTCCGCGTCCAAATATGCCTGTAAGCGATTTCGGCGGCGGGTGTGCTTAGAAAGCACGGTCTCGAATCCATCGTTGTCTTCTTCGTCGATTTCACTTGTTTCCATTGCATTTTGTTCTGGTTTACTATTGTTGCTTTTACTGCTGCTGCTGCTTGGCTCGGGTTCAATCGGTTGTGTACTGCTTTTTTGGTTAACCTTTTTACTCGAATCCGCACATTTTTTGTTCTTTGCTTTGAGTTTGCAAAGCGATTTTTTGCCTACAATCGTCACTGCTGCAGCAGCATTGTTTACAGTGATTAATTTCGGCGTTGGCTGTTTCAGCAACATCCGCAGGGTCCGAACTCCATTTGGGATCCCTGGGAAGAAGTTAATCCAGCGGTCGTTGGTGATGGTCAAAACTTCGCCGTATTTACTCATCACTTTGACTACGTCATCATTATTATTATTATTATTATTATTATCATTATTATTTCTTTTATTACTAATTCAAGTTTTGTTATAAGAATTACTGTAGTAAAAGTCAAATTACACAGTAGTTAATTTAAACGTTTCATGTGATAAAAGTACAACTTTAAATGAGGTCATCGGCCCGATGTGTGCTTAATAATCCCTACTTTAGTAGTTTATTTTGCAAATAAATTGATAAAAATCACCTCACAAACATACACTTACTTTTAAACGTACATTGCGGTAAAATTTTACATAAAAACAATAATTATTTTATTTCCATTTTATGCCTGCAGTTTTTGTACTTTTTTTTACAGTGCGCAGTTGCTTTGTTTCGGTTCCGTAACGAACAGCTGTTCTTTTGTGCTGGAGCCGAAGTTGACATTTCCCTTTTGTTCTGGTGCCGATGTTGACAGCTTGTGTTGGCTACGGGCGAGCTGCCTGTAGTGAGATATAGATGTCGCCCCCTCGCATTCTGATCTGAAACCTCTTTGACCAGTTGTCTCACTTACAGCAATTTTAAGAGTGTGTCAAGTTAGCACGAGACAAATTTTTTCGGTTTTTATTGAATATCTCAGATTTGAAATCGAGTTTTGGGCATTGTGAGCTGCACAAAATGGCTTTCTTAATTCAATTTGGCCCAAAATCGACGTACGACAAGTTAGCTCGACTGCGATGAAATGAGAAAAATAGGCAAATGAATTAAGCGGCACGCAGCTATTTAGATTTGTTCATTAGAAATAAGGGAGCGTTCTTTTATTACGTAACGCAAAATTTGGGATTTGTGGAGCAGGGCGTCATTTTTTTCTGGGCACCCTAGTGGTGAGTCACCCAAAACATCTTTTACGCAAATGGACCGACGTTTTACTTCCCCATCCGATAGAAGGCGTGATCAGGCAAATATAGTCTCGAAAAATGCCACCGGGTCCGTCTGGGATTGAACCCAGGCCTTACTGGGGTTAGAGGTTATCACGCTAACCCCTGAACCACCGTAACCGGCCCAACAAGTTTTTTTGAATGGATATCTCCGACAAAATTATTTCCATATTGTTTTGGTCACCGAGAACTGATGTTAATTTAATCTAATCGGTCTTTATCGGTGAAATCTGACGCAAATTTTAGAAGAAAGATAATGAAATTTTAGGTGGATAGGTCGACTAAGAGTCATAGAAGAAGATATAAAGGACGGAAAACTAAGTCAGCGAAGGGCCATTTGAGGAAGTATGTGTGTGTGATCAAGTCTTTTAGCCTTCTAATTTGGCTCTGTACAAGTACTGAGCGAAACACACAGTAAATGTACAGAGACAACTTATTCCTGCAGCGTCATCCATATGACTCCCGGACGGCCAAAAGAAATGATCGCACACCGCCTATACATACAACCGGCACGTTACTTTGGTTCTACCGATGACATTTATTGCGTTCGGATATTTCTGGGATGTGTCTTGAGCCTTGCTCTGGTAGCTTGGTATTCAAGACAAAGCCGTACTGCATTACCCTTGCGCTCCATAAATAGAACAGTTCTAATTTACTTTTCTCTTAGTCGACCTATCCACCTAAAATTTCATTATCTTTCTTCTAAAATTTGCGTCAGATTTCACCGATAAAGACCGATTAGATTAAATTAACACAAAATTATTTGGAGATTTGTATAGGTGAACTTATTGCACAAAATGGCTTCATTGGTCATAGGGAAGGCCCCCAAAACTATTTGGTAAAACAAAAAAATACACAAAAAATAAAAATGCGCAAAATCGGCCGATTTCAAAGAGAATTGCTATCTGTCAAAGTCAAATACACTCTCCCGAATAAACTGACCTTTGTTGGCACTATTGAGCAGGAAAAGGAAATAATTTTCCTCCCATTTGACGAGGAAAAAACTCTCTTTTCAATAAACCAGACCAGCAAAGGGGATCGGAAAAGTTTTCCATTCAACAAAGTGTTGAGGGATATCGCACTTGGACGTGTGTGCTATTCGGAATGCATTTCCAGTCGCACACTTACAAAAAAAGTACACTCACACATACTTTTGTAAATCCACAATTGCAACAACTTCAGTTCCACCCCAACACATTTGTTCACGCTTTATTTTCTCTATTTGTTCGAAACCGCAAAAGTTCCACTTTTCGATGCTTTCTTGGGTACATTCCACAACTTGCACTGTGGTCGATGGTCTGTCCCATGAACCAGACAGCATTGTTTCTCTGTGGTTTAGGCGTCCTCCCGTTAACATTAAGAGGGGATGATAAAGATGATGTTGTCAAAGTGGGGCGAGTTGTGTGTGTGTGTGTGTGTGATAATATCGCACCAACACTCTATCGTCACATCTTCATAAAATGAACCTACTTTTTTTTGTCTCTATGGTTTCCCTCCTAGAACCGAGTTGGAAACCCTCAGCAGTTCAACTGTTATAATTCGAAAGTTTTCCTTTGGTGGATGGCAAGTTGAACAGAGAGATAGGGAGAGCTATTTCTGGTTGAGGACGAACTTGTGTGGTTTTGGAAATAAAGTTGTATCGTTTTGCTCTGCGGAAAGCACTTTAGGAGCATCAGTTTTGTTCATGGAAAATGGGATGGGAATTGCTGCCAATGGTAGAGCAGTTTAGGAAAATTGTTCGTGTCAATTTATTAATCAGATCATTTACTACAAATCTTATGATATTGTAAAAAGTTGATATTAAAATGAGTTTAAATTCTCATTCGATGGTTATATTTTCAAATGATTTATTTTTTATAATTTAGCGATTATGTTCAGTATATCATATGCTTCTTGATTCATGGGAAATAAAAAATAGTCTTAATTATGGGTCATTCCAGATCAACTGGGTACACTTTTGGACTCGAACTTCACCGATTTAGATTAAACTTGGAGGGAACGTTCATCTATCGATAGTTAACAGAAATCCCAAGTATGGTGCTGATTGGACCATCACTCTTGTTTTGGCACCGCCCTCTTTTTTGACGATTTTCTAAAAAACTTTTTTTTCTTTTAATCATAACTTTGCAACTATTTGAGCAGAAGACTTACAACTTGCCTTTCATAGAAAATTATCCAAGGAATTTGATAAAAATAAAATTTAACCCTTAGATGCCCCCTAACATAATTTTTTAACGTTTTAAGTATTAAAATTCAGTTTTGACCAAATTCTTATATTTTTATTTGTTTTATTTTATCACAATCGTGTTCCCCGGACAATTTTACACAATTATCAATGTAAACCTCAAACATAAATGAACTATTGGCGAGAAGCAGCGATTTTACTGAAAAAAGTTTGATTTTGCGCAGCACTCGGAAGTACATGGTGTATTTTTCAACAAAAAGAGATGAATTCCGCATAGGAGCAGTTCTCTACGAAATCGGTATTTTTTCATAAATTTTAATTTTTGTATTTTTTAATCCGACTGAAACTTTTTTGGTGCCTTCAGTATGCCCAAAGAAGCCATTTTGCATCATTAGTTTGTCCATATAATTTTCCATACAAATTTGGCAGCTGGCCATACAAAAATGATGTATGAAAATTCAAAAATCTGTATCTTTTGAAGGAATTTTTCGATTGATTTGGTGTCTTCGGCAAAGTTGTAGGTATGGATATGGACTACACTGAAAAAAAAATGATACACCGTTAAAAAAATTTGGTGTTTTTTTATTTTACTATTTTTAATTTTTTTTAGTTTTTGATATGTTTTAGAGGACATCAAATGCCGATCAGTAGTGCGGTGCTTGTGGGGACGTGCAGTCCTGTTTTTTCGCGTTATTTTCCGTCTCTTTTGTGTCGCTGTTCGAGTGCATGGGGTGATTGGTCATTATAATTAAATAATGGCATCAGTAGTGCGGTGCCTGTGTGGACGCTCAGTCCTGTTTTTTCGTGTTATTTTCCGTCTCTTTTGTGTCGCTATTCGAGTGCATGGGGTGATTGGCCATCATAATTAAATAATGGCATCAGTAGTGCGGTGCCTGTGTGGACGCGCAGTCCTGTTTTTTCGTGTTATTTTCCGTCTCTTTTGTGTCGTTGTTCGAGTGCATGGGGTGATTGGTCATTATAATTAAATAATGGCATCAGTAGTGCGGTGCTTGTGGGGACGTGCAGTCCTGTTTTTTCGCGTTATTTTCCGTCTCTTTTGTGTCGCTGTTCGAGTGCATGGGGTGATTGGTCATTATAATTAAATAATGGCATCAGTAGTGCGGTGCTTGTGGGGACGTGCAGTCCTGTTTTTTCGCGTTATTTTCCGTCTCTTTTGTGTCGCTGTTCGAGTGCATGGGGTGATTGGTCATTATAATTAAATAATGGCATCAGTAGTGCGGTGCCTGTGTGGACGCTCAGTCCTGTTTTTTCGTGTTATATTCCGTCTCTTTTGTGTCGCTGTTCGAGTGCATGGGGTGATTGGCCATCATAATTAAATAATGGCATCAGTAGTGCGGTGCTTGTGGGGACGTGCAGTCCTGTTTTTTCGTGTTATATTCCGTCTCTTTTGTGTCGCTATTCGAGTGCATGGGGTGATTGGTCATTATAATTAAATAATGGCATCAGTAGTGCGGTGCTTGTGGGGACGTGCAGTCCTGTTTTTTCGCGTTATTTTCCGTCTCTTTTGTGTCGCTGTTCGAGTGCATGGGGTGATTGGTCATTATAATTAAATAATGGCATCAGTAGTGCGGTGCCTGTGTGGACGCGCAGTCCTGTTTTTTCGTGTTATTTTCCGTCTCTTTTGTGTCGTTGTTCGAGTGCATGGGGTGATTGGTCATTATAATTAAATAATGGCATCAGTAGTGCGGTGCCTGTATGGACGCGCAGTCCTGTTTTTTCGTGTTATTTTCCGTCTCTTTTGTGTCGTTGTTCGAGTGCATGGGGTGATTGGTCATTATAATTAAATAATGGCATCAGTAGTGCGGTGCCTGTGTGGACGCGCAGTCCTGTTTTTTCGTGTTATTTTCCGTCTCTTTTGTGTCGCTGTTCGGGTGAGTGCATAATTGGCAAAGGGTGCGCGTGGTCGTAAAAAATATTCGGAGTGAAAAGTGATTTTTTTTGTGTGTGCCTTTTGTTTCGCATTTTTGTCGTGTATTGTGTGCTGCGAGGAGAAGATTACCCTCTGAAAATGCAGCGTCATCAGTGCATTATTTGTAAAGGGAGCGCGTGGTCGTAAAACATATTCGGAGTGAAAAGTGATTTTTTGTGATTTTCAAAGCCCTTCCTATATCATCGTTGATCGGAAGGCACGGCGTCGGGTGGACTGTGTTTAAATTTTTCGAATAAGGTTTTATTTTTTTGCGGTGAAAAAGCTATTTCTATATAATGATCGAAAGATGCACTGACAATTTGGATCGTCAAGTTAATAGTGGAGCAAAATAACTGTGTGATTTTGTGTGTTAACCAGAAAGACCTTCCCATAGCATCGTTGCTCGGAAGGCTCGCCGACGGGACTGTTATGAAAGTCCTCCCCATAGCGTCGTAGCTCGGGAGGCATCGAAAAGCCAATACCTTATCCTACTAACCAAAAAAAAAATAATCACGTGATGCTTGAAGGAGATGCTGTGGATTCAACGGTCTCAAGCGGTATCAACAAGTATATAGCGAAAAACTATGTGCTTGATGAGTCTGCAACTTCAACTATCGGACTAACATTCCTCCCTTTCGTTGAACTGCAGGCTTCTTGGGAGGGCGCCGGTATTGACTAATAAAGTCGGGGTCTTCAGGGGTTAAACAGTGAACGGATGGTTGGCTCCCACTGATCATTTTTGATTCATTGTTTAACTTCAGCTGATCCGTCAATAACGGAGTAGCAGCTCATTGGCAGTCAACCATGCTCATGCTCATGCTCATGCTCATGTTTTAGAGGACATCAAATGCCAACTTTTCAGAAATTTTCAGGTTGTGCAAAAAATCTTTGAACGAGTTATGAATTTTTGAATCCATACTGATTTTTTCATTAAATGGAAATATTGGTCGCCAAAATTTTTCAACTTCATTTTTCGATGTAAAATCAAATTTGCAATTAAAAAGTACTTTAGTGAAATTTTAATAAAGTGCACCGTTTTCAAGTTAAATCCATTTTAATCTAATCTAATCTAATCTAATCTAACCCTAGCGCAGCCAGTCTTTCGAGGGCATCCTGGAGAATGCCTTAGGTTGATTGACGCCTAGCATCTTCTTGTCATTATCAACATTTGCAGTGCGCCATTGCATTAATATGCATTGAAACATCACAAACGTCGAAACGGCCAGGCCAACTGCGTAAAGTTCACCGCAAAGATGATTCGTTGAATTGGATTGAGTTTGAACACGAATGTTCAAACAGCAATACAGTTCTGAATCTACAGGGGAGGAAGAAACGTGGGGATCCCCCGCTCACGTTCCTGTTTGTTTGAGTTACGAATCGTTGGGAGCCACCATGCTAAGAAGTTTTGGTGCTCCGGGACCCTCGAGGATGGGACATCGTATTTCCACAAATGCCCTGGACACTATTTGCCGTGGTTATAGCGCCACAACTCGCTCTTAATAAAGTGCACCGTTTTCAAGTTAAATCCATTTTAAGGTGACTTTTTTGAAAATATTAGCAGTTTTTATTTTTTTTTTTAAATTAGTGCACATGTTTGCCCACCTTTGAAAAAAAAAAAATTGAAATGCAAAAACTAAAAAAATTGAAAATAGTGTTTTTTTGCAAATCAAGTTTTAGTGACAAAAAGTTAAATAAAAAATCACCAAAAACTTTTTTAACGTGTATCATTTTTTTTCCAGTGTAGTCCATATACTTTGCCGAAGACACCAAATTGTTCAAAAAATTTCATCAAAAGATACAGATTTTTGAATTTTCATACATCATTTTTGTATGGCCAGCTGCCAAATTTGTATGGAAAATTATATGGACAAATTAATGATGCAAAATGGCTTCTTTGGGCATACCGAAGGCACCAAAAAAGTTTCAGTAGGATTAAAAAATACAAAAAAAAATCTAATGACCGAAATCTGAGAGAACTGCTCATAGTTCGGTTTTTATATGTGAGAAACTTATTTCGGATTTTAATTCATAGGACAGTAATGTAAAATCGCTATTTCTCGTCAATATTTCATTTTATTTTGAAGTTTACATTGATAACTATATAAAATTGTCCGGGGAACAAGATGGTGACAAAATAAAACAAATAAAAATATAAGAATTTGGTCAAAACTGAATTTTAATACTAAAAACTCTAAAAAATAATATTAGGGGGCATTAAAGGGTTGAAATTTTATTTTTATCAAATTCTTGAGCATTTTTTTTTTATAAAATGCAACCTGTAGGAAGTCTTTTGCTCAAATAGCTGCAAAGTTATGATTAAAAGAAAAAAAAAGTTTTTTAGAAAATCGTCAAAAAGAGGGTGGTGCCAAAAATAGAGGGATGGTCCAATCAGCACAAAACTTAGGATTTATGTTAACTATCGATACATGAACGTTCCGTCGAAGTTTGGTCTAAATCGGTGAAGGTCGGGACCAAAATTGTACCCAGTTGACATGGAATGACCCTTATACATAAATGATACTTTTACCGTAACTGGTAGTTGCCATCGATTAACTTACCTGAAAAGAGAAACAGAGAAAAAAGAAGGTTAATTAGGGTTTGTTCTAAATGGTGAATTATTTACAATCAATTGTCAACGAATTCAATCGGAAACCATGCCTGATTAAGCTCCAACAAAACACCTCAAGGCATTCTTGTAAAACAACAACAATGTCCAACTTCCAATCGAATAAGCAAATTTCTGTCCAAGCTGTAACGCCCCGTTTCCTTACTTCCGTTCCAGCACACTAAAAAAATATGAATTCTACACATGACGTAATCTGTAATGTGACATAAAATCAGAGCACGTAATTGGAAGTTTAACATGATTTTACATCTTACACGACGTAATCATCACAAAAATCAGTGAAAAAAATATTTGCAATAAAAAGTTAAACGTGATTGAAAATCGTTGTTCATTTGTTGTAATTTCCCGTCTCTTCTGATGCACATAACTGGAGCATCAGAATGAACATAATTTTACATCTAACGAATCTTAATTCTACCCATTTTGAACAGCAAAATTGATGAAACGCATAGCAGCGTGCAAGATTGTCAAAAGTTGCCATCTTGGGAGCAAAACAGAAAGTTCAGTTTCAGTTGTAGCCGCATCAAAACAAGGAAGTCTCGCCTCCGGTGTCGTTTTTCACCAATGTGTGTCCATCTGTAAATTCAAATGTTATCAAGGTAAGTGGTTCTTAATTGAAGATCGATTCACAGTTAACTGTTTCGTCCTTCAGGTGGCGGACAAAAAAATCCCGGCGGGCAGATTAGAACAGTTTGGCTGAGGACAAAAATGAAGACAATACAATCCGGAACCGATTTCATCAAGAACCTACACACTTTGGAGTGCCAGCCGGAGGTTCAACGCCAGTCAGCGTCGCAATCTGCAACACCGGGGGCAAACATGAGAAGGAAAAACAAGGCACGGATTAGGACCTGGCAGAAACTTCGACGAGATTCAGGTGCAAAGAAGATAATGTGACCCAGGAGTGCCGACTCAGATGGCTCTGCTTGTTTGTTTGGGGGGAGTGCAAGTTATTGGCCGTGAAGAAATGCATCGAAGTGGAGGAAAAACCGGGTCCCTGCAAGTGTCTCTTCGATTTGTTAAAGTCAGATGATGGCAGTGAAGGTTAGTTTCTGGTGTCGGAGATCGAATCAGTGAGAAAAAGTAATATTGCCCCTGAAAAATAATATGTAAAACAAACAAAATCACGAAAAAAGAAACAGAGGAAATGAAACATAGAAACGGGTTAACTATTTTTGTTCATAACCTAGAAAATCACGCTCAATCTTCCATCAACATAAAATTACATCAATATGAAAATTACATTAACTTTTTTTCAGCTCCTGTAAAATTCAATGCCAAATCGAGGCGTAGAATGTGCCACGTAATTTTCAAATCTGATGTAATTTTCTGTCATAAGTAACGCTCCAGTTATGTGCATCGATTAGACAGAAAATTACACGATTATTTTTTGGTGTGAGCTGTTTTAATTGTTAGGGCAATAAATTGCATTAAAAATGCAGAAACGCCAGCCAACCAGTCTGTCAGTCCAGCTGCACAATTGCATTGTTGGACACCAGTACGACCAAACCACGTGCGGACTCTCCTCGAGTGTTGACAATTTCAAATATCCTTCAATTAAAATTCAATTAGCAGCAAAACTATTCCTCCCTCCTCCCTGAATGTAGACTGACTGCAGTGTGCAGACTCAACTCACACTTCCCTCTGGTCAACGCTTGTTTCCTGACTCGGCAGAGATAACCTCCGGGATGGACACATGCTTCGGTTGGATCATTTGAAATTTTAATTCAGCTGCCTGGACCTCGGACCTTTCCTTCCAGAGGACCCCACCGGAACGCCATGTATCACTTTCGTGTCCAGAGTGGTTGGTCAACTTTGGAGTGAGTTACGCAGCGGAGAAAGTTGGTAAATTTGAAATTGAGAAATTTTAACGTTCAACAGTTCTAATGTCCATTAATGTCCTAATGTCCTAATGTCCTAACGTTCTAACGTTCTAACGTTCTAACGATCTAACGTTCTAACGTTTTAACGTTCTAACGTTCTAACGTTCTAACGTTCTAACGTTCTAACGTTCTAACGTTCTAACGTTCTAACGTTCTGACCTTTCAACGTTCTAACTTACTTCTTACTTCTTACTTCTTACTTCTTACTTCTTACTTCTTACTTCTTACTTCTTACTTCTTACTTCTTACTTCTTACTTCTTACTTCTTACTTCTTACTTCTTACTTCTTACTTCTTACTTCTTACTTCTTACTTCTTACTTCTTACTTCTTACTTCTTACTTCTTACTTCTTACTTCTTACTTCTTACTTCTTACTTCTTACTTCTTACTTCTTACTTCTTACTTCTTACTTCTTACTCTTTACTTCTTACTTCTTACTTCTTACTTCTTACTTCTTACTTCTTACTTCTTACTTCTTACTTCTTACTTCTTACTTCTTACTTCTTACTTCTTACTTCTTACTTCTTACTTCTTACTTCTTACTTCTTACTTCTTACTTCTTACTTCTTACTTCTTACTTCTTACTTCTTACTTCTTACTTCTTACTTCTTACTTCCTTAATTCTCAACTTTCCACTTCCTTCTCAGCGTATCTCACCAACTCCACTGCCAACACTCACCATCAGGATGGCATGTTTTGTTGGTTTACCCCACACACAAACCCCTCCCCCCATACAAGGACCTTCTCTTCCCCACTCCAAACCCGGTCCGGTCCGTGCATGGATCGCGTGGCCAGATAGTTCCCCGGTTTGGTCTAGAGTGCTCATCAATCTCGTTGCTGCTCGACCCGACAAACACACACACAGTCTGCCCGAACCGACTTTCAGTCATAATACAACATACTCTTCTGGACTCCGGGACCCTGTGTGGGAAGTAGTTTGCAAAAAGGGTGAGCTTGCCGAAACGGAAACGATCAATTTCCGGTGTTTTTTATTCGGGGGAAAACTGGGATAAAGCTAACATAGAAAAGTTGCAAAATGTGCTTTTTGAAAGTAAACACATAACTTAAACTATTTAAATTAGGGGATTCATTTCCATTTTTATATCGAAATAATAGGTCTATTCCCGTACTTGCAGAATTGCAGAATTTCTGCAGCTTCTGCAGAATTCTGCAGCCAGCATAAGTCACTTTTTTGCAGCGCGTTCCTGTACTTTTCAGCTCGCTCTCTTCAACTCTCTCTTTTGCAGAAGTTCTGCAAGGAGAGAAGCGGCAAAACTTTTGCCTGGGTAGCGCGTTCCCGCGCGTTCCAGTACTTTTTTGCAATATTGTGCACAGTTGAGTGGATTTACTCAAATAAGGTATTAAAGTTTTTTAATTATTTCAAAGTATTAAAAAAATTATTGACAAAAAAAGTAATTGAAAGCCTAATTTCCTCTAGAACCGGGACATTATTGTTTCATTGCAACTCAACGTTATATTTAAAAAAATACCATTTATTAAACTAGAAATTATTTATGCTTAGGTAGAAATTATATATTAAAAACAACTCAAAACTTTTACATTAGGTAAACAATTTAAGAAATGAGAATGACAGGTACGTTTAACAAACATAATTTAAAAAAAGATAAACAAAGGTTTAATATAGAAGGGACCATATACCTATACATGTTTTAATAGCAAAATGATTGAAAGATTATTCAGGATAACATAAATAAATTATGACTGGATGTCACATTACAGAACAACGGTGACGTAGCGAAATTGACAAATGTAAAAAAAATAATGAATCACAAACTCTAAAATTTTGAAACTCATAAATTTTGAAATCTAAACATTACGAAATTCATAATTAAAAATATTTACCAAAAAATAAAAGTTATATTTTCAAATTGAGAAACTTAAAAAAATAAATCAGATATTTAAGAAATTTAAAAATGCTGCAAATATTTATATCAGAAAAATAAAATAAAAACAACAAATCACAAATTAAAAGCTTAAAAAATACAAATAATTAAAAATTAAATATTTCAAAATGTTTAAAATTTCAAAAAATCTTGATTTTAAAAATTCAAAATAAAAAAAAAAAAAGGTTTTCAACTTAAAAGTTCCAAATAAAAATAATCAAAAGTTTAAATATTTCAGACATCAGAACGCCAAAAATTCAAAAGCTACAGTAAAAAAAAAATAAAAGAAACTAAAAAAAATCAAAAAATAAGTAAAATATTAAAATACTGTAAATCAAAAAAATTAAAATCAATTATCAAAAAAATAGAAATAGTTCGTACTCTATTTTCCGAAGAACTTGTCAAAATTTCCAATCTCTAAAACCTCTAATCTGAGTTTCTAACCTAAAATATGACTCAAAAAAATTGTACTTTTTATGATTCAAGATGAATTTCCGAATTTTGAAATTTAAATTTCTTAAAATAGAAGAATTGGACAAAATTTCATAATTTTTATTGGTTCATATAAGAATACAAATTGGTAGCACCATTAAAGGTACAATTTATTGTTCGCCAATTAAATTTACCTATTATTCAAACTCACATGTCATTCAGACTAAATGTCTATTCAAAAACAATTGAAGATCAAAAATTATTCCCAAACAAATATTTATTTGAAATTATTAAACACAAAAGAAATGTGTCTTTTAAAAGTTTTTAAAAACAATTTGTTTTTTTTATAATACAATTTTTTAATTGGGGTACTAGCCGTGCTGCAATACTGGCTGTAGTTATCTTTTTTTGTCTGGTTAAAATATTAACACTTAAAAAAATCGCTATATCATTTACATTAATGAACTAAGCCTGAAATCGTTAACATAAAAAAAATCGTTTTCTATAAAAACAGACATTACAAAAAACTACCCCAAAAATCCATCAATTCAAAATATACAAACGTCCCTTCAAAAAGACTACTTCAATTTAGTAATAATAAAACATAAATTTTATTACAACTAATAATAAAATGCTTGATTTCACCCAACTTGCAAACTTTATGTAAGCGTGTACTCAACATCCATCACAACAACTTGCAGTTACTTTTCAACAAGAAAGAAAAGAGAGAGCTTGCAGAAGAGTACGGGAACGATTTTGCTGCAACTTCAGCCTCTCTCATTGCAGAAGTTCTGCCTGGGAGAAAAGTTACTTTTGTTGCAGAAAAGTACGGGAACGCTCTGCTTTCGATTTCGTGCAGAATTGCAGAATTCTGCAGTACGGGAATAGACCTAATGTTTGATAGTTTTAACAAAAATGGCTGAACAGATCTTCAAAATTTAGGGGCAGGTCTTTTGTTTCCCCATTCTATCGATGGGTCGCATGAATAATCAGGACATAATTTTCATCAAAATATCTGAGATCCGGCCTCAAAAAAGAGTATAATGAACACTTAAGTGCTCATAGTTTTTTTTATAGGGTTATCAGATCTTCAACTCGTTGAGTTCATTAGAAAACCCATTAATATATCTTTCTTAAAATAGATAACATGACGGGTTCTATTTGTTGAACTTCATGAAATTCAAAACTTAATCTAAGAAAAAAAAATAACAATTAAGTTATGTTCTCTAAAAATTAATCACGTTAATAGTCAAATAGTATGTTAAAAGCTTTTAGTTTTTCTTGATATGTGAAACAAATATCTAGAAAACCATCATAATCATCCATTAATTAAAAAAATCTCTTTGTTTTCACAAAAATGTGCTTCTTTTGATTTTTTAAATGTTTTTTTCATGTATTCTTTTCGTTTTGTGTATTCAGCAAAATTAAGGCAAATACTTCTTAGCATATAAACATTATTTGTTTTTTTTTTGCACCTTTGCAAATATTTTTCAAAGTTTTTGCTGACGCTCCCCAAATTGAATAATCAGGAGGCAAATTTACTTTTTCAAAATAAAACTTCAAAATATTTATGTGATCAGAAGTCTGATGAACTGTCTGTCTGACCAAAATAATTTGAAAGGCATCTTCCTAAGTTGAGTATCATGTTTAGCATGTTTGGGCTCGTTTTTGCCTTCCTCACCTTACTGAGGAAAGGCTATAAAATCACTCG
>NC_068939.1:128432012-128493816 GCF_016801865.2 Culex pipiens pallens
CTTTGTAATAAGCTGACACAGCCTCGATCTATCTTTGAACTTCCATAACTCAAAGTTTCAACCTTGTCCATGAAATTTAACATGCAACACTCGTCCACCACGTGGCCCGTTTCCGAAACTGATGGTAAAACTGCCAATGTCAATCGACTCTTATTTCCTTGATTGCTGTCCGTGACCTCCCCTCTGAGACCGTGCTGCAAAATCCGTCGTCCCTGCAGCATCCCCCCGAGTCCGATGCAAACAGAGCAAACCCCGTGACAACTCCATAACCAACTCTCATTTGCCACCAGCATTCCGTGCGAAGCTCTTCTCCGGAGGTCACCGAGCAAATCGTCGCTGTCGTGCTAACTTGTCGCAGGTAGTTTTTTGACGTTCCGAGAAAAACGCGTTTTAATATTTGTCCTACGACGTTTGACCTTGAATAAACAAAAACGAGAGTACGCAATGTAAACAATAACAAACACGTTTTGTTTGACTGATAGTTTTGAGCGTTGTCTCGAAGTTTGGTTAAATTTGGTTGCCGAGGTCTCGAGTTATAATCGGGCATGTACCTGTGTCACACGCGTTCTGACCAAAAATCCCTTTGGCAAGTTGTCGCATTTACATCAATTTTCAGGCTGTGTCAAGATAGCACGACAAGATTGAAACTTTTTTCATATAAAAAATGATAGCAATGCACGGTTTTTCGGTTCGGTATCTCAGGATTGAAATCGAATTTTGGGGATCTGTGAAGGTCCAAAGGAGAGGCATTGTGAGCTGCAAAAAATTGCGTTCTTAACTCAATTTGGCCCAAAATGCGCGTGCAACAAGTTAGCACGACAGCGACGAAATGTGAAATTTTCCAATAACTTAAGGGACGTTGCAAAAATCACTATCCTGAACCATGCGGTACGACCGCGTTGTCGTTTGACAACCACAGATTGGATCCGACCGGGTTAGTTGTTTAGAGGGCGAAATTTGGTGACCATGGCCAGTTGTGGTTGACCGGTTTTCGGGCAGCAGCGTTGCCAGCGAAACTGCATTGACGAGTTTGCAAGATACCAGGCGTTTATCTGGTCTTGAATGCACGTCTATGTCATCCCAAAAGTTGGTCAACTTCCATAGTTTGACGCGTTAATAGCTTCCGGGATTCAGCTGATACGGCAAAGATGCAAATGACACTTTGACAAGCATGATGCTGGTTGCTGTTATCTGGATCATATTTCTCAAAAATTCAACTGGATGTAATATTTGCAATGCCTTTGAAACATTCAAACCAAAAACATAACTTGGCCTCACTTAAAAATTGTGCTTTCAAGACCACATGACCATCGTGACATCATGACACACTCCCCGGGGAATATGCACGTATCTGGTCTCTGTGCGAACACTCGCATGGTGGGCCCATCCCACGCTGACCACCGTTATTGCTGCCGGATTTGGTTGGACTGTTTTTGCTTTATTGGCGGGATGTTGACGAATTGACGGGACTGAAATAATAGCTCAAATGGTGCATTCCACCAACGAAATTTCATTTTCCCCGGTGGTTGGTCACTTTTTCGTTTGACACTTTATTAGTTTGTACCCCGTTTGTTGGTCAAAGCCAAACTAAAACGTGACGAACTGTCAAATCAAACGTTTGGTAGTGTGTGTGTCAAAGGTGTCAAACTAAAAAGTTATCCCGTTCGTTTGACAAAAGTTGGTGTCAAACCATCGTGGTTTGAGTGTAAAAGAAAGCTCCCTAATGCGTGTTGACAGTTTGGTTGCAGTGGTGCCAGAATATTTTACATATTTTTGCATTCGTCACTGAGGAAGGGCTATAAAATCAGTCGGAAAATGAACTTTTTAATTTAACCTCCTAGACCCACCTCCATTTATGCTTATCGATCATTTTCAGGTCCTACAGCTTGGTATTTCAAAAAGTACAGTTTCTTTTAGTCGTTGGGAAACCAACTGTCCTCCACGGTAGCAGACCTAGTGATGGAAAACCTCCTAGCATCTGTCGTCGACGACCACAAAAAAGGTTGATTTTCAACATAACCTCAAATGGCCGTGTCTTTTTAAATATTTTCTTCAAAGGCGATGTCTGAATATTCTTGACAAAAAGTCTGTAGGTTGTTTGATTTTTTTATTCATAACTTATTTTTATTAGGACTACTTAGGTGAGAGGAAGGCACCAACCACCTAAAGGTGAATTAAGTAAACGTTTATCCAAAGAAGTTTCTTTAACTTGATATTTTTTTCAATGAACTTAGAACATTCTGGATTGTTGTTTTGTTAAGGACTTCTTCCAACTCTACCAAACCAATGGTTGCTAATACCGATGATAATCAAGGTAAAATGTGTTAAGCTAGTTTCAGTGATTTACACTGGGTATATCCGTATATTTATGGTCTATTGAGAAGATCTAGGACATCTACCTAGACTATGAAGTTGAAAGGTAATCAGAGTTACTTTTTGAAGATTCGGCAACTCAAACATGGTATGTCCCCTTGAAATACATTCTGAAAAATAGGAAAATACGACCAAGAAATTTGAAATAGACTACAAAAAACTAAACGAAATAGAATTCCATCTAAAAACTATCAATCCATAATGTTTGGGCTAACTTTTGAACTCACTGGTTTTTCGGCAATTTTTTTTTTAGTTTGTGTTTAAATACTTTAAAGGAACTTTCTGTTACGATGTTGCAAAAAACTCAAATTCAAATCTCTAAGAACCAGCCGTTCTCACAAGATGTAAAATTATTATTTCGGTAAATAAACTGAATTGAATTGAATTGACTAGAATTATTGGGACAACAAACCAATCTACCAATGCTGAAAAAAAATAGTAAACCAGTAAAATAGTAGTCATTCATTATTGATAATTTTCATAACTCTATGCTGACCGAGCCACGTAGCCCAGTGGTAACGCTTCCGCCTCGTAAGCGGTAGATCGGGGTTCAAATCCCGGGTCCGAGAAACACAACTGGTGATCTTTTCCCTTCCCGAGCAGACGGAAATAACTTGGGAATAACATTGTTTGATATATGAAAATCCTAGGCCAATAACATTTTATGTTATTTATAACAAGATATGTTATTCGTCGTTATGATTTTTTTGTTATTGGATTGTTATTGTAATAACAGACCAATCACTTTTTTAGTTATTCTTCGAACAAATCTTTGTTATTATTTTTTGTTATTTTAACAACTAATCCGATCGGAAAACTTCACAGAAAAGTTAATTTTTTTATGGTTGAAAATTTGGTCTTGAGAATATTTCCTATTTTTTGAGTAACCTATACAATGTGTAAAATGCGCTTGGAGGCGGTTATTATTATTATTAACTTATTATAACGGATGGCAGACTGGATTTCACCATGTAATGTGATGATTGTCCAAGCCCAAGTTGCCTAGGAATTGGTAATGCCGTTAAAGGAGTAAAAAAAAAAGAATTGATGCCGTTAAAGGAGTAAAAAAAAAAGAATTTCAATTGATTGAAAAAAGTGTTTTAAAATGTATTAGACACCTGTCCAGTTGTTTTGCAATCATAAATTTCCAACATATCTTTTATACTGACGAAAAAAATATTTGTGAGCTTTTTTCCAATGTACATATTATAAGAATTCAAAATATTTTTAAACGAGCTAAAACATGCTAAATATGATTATTTATGCAGGAAAATGCATTTTAGATTGTTTTGTATTGATTCCTTCTATTTCCATCAAAATTTTTAAATTTTTGCCTTTTTGAAAAAAAATGAATTTTGAAAATTTGGAAAATTATTTGCAATGCCCTACACTCAACCCCCGGTGGTTGGTCACTTTTTCGTTTGACACTTTTTTAGTTTGTACCCTGTTGGTTGGTCAAAGTCAAACTAAAAAGTGACGAACTGTCACTTTTTACACGACGCTCACGCACACTATCAAAACAAACGTTTGACAGTGTGCGTGAACTCCGTGTAAAAGGGGTGTCAAACTAAAAAGTGACCCCGTTCGTTTGACAACAGTTGGTGTCAAACCATCGGGGTTTGAGAGTAATTGGAAATTGAGCCAACTTCACCTGTTCCAGATTCTCCCCACCATAACAGCCGTCCGTTGCAGACCGCTCCAGAGATGTTCACTCAGATTTCGGCCATTCGATTTTTTTGTATTTTTTAATCCGACTGAAACTTTTTTGGTGCCTTTGGAATGCCCAAAGAAGCCATTTTGCATCATTAGTTTGCCCATATAATTTTCAGTACAAATTTGGCAGCTGACCATATAAAAATGATGCATGAAAATTCAAAAATCTGTATCTTTTGAAGGAATGTTTTGATCGATTTGGTGTCTTCGGCAAAGTTGTAAGTATGGATACGGACTACACTGGAAAAAAATGAAACACGGTTATTTTTTTTGTGGTTTTTCATTTAACTTTTTGTCACTAAAACTTGATTTGCAAAAAAAACACTATTTTTGTATTTTTTCATTTTCTTAAATGTTTTAGAGGACATCAAATGCCAACTTTTCAGAAATTTCCAGGTTGTGCGAAAAATCTTTCACCGAGTTATGATTTTTTTAATCAAATTTTTCAGCTTCATTTTTCGATGTGAAATCAAATTTGCAATCAAAAAGTACTTTAGGGAAATTTTGATTAAGTGCACCGTTTTCAAGTTATAGCCATTTTAAGGTAACTTTTATGGAAATAGTCGCATTTTTTCATTTTTTAAATTATTGCACATGTTTGCCCACTATTGAAAAAAAATATTTATGAATAGCTGAGAAAATTCTCTATATTTTGCTTTTTTGAACTTTGTTGATACGACCCTTAATTGCTGAGATATTGCCATGCAAAAGTTTAAAAACATAAAAATTGATGTTACGCCCTTTTAGAATGTTAGTCTTGGTTTGAAAATTTTGTTAATATTTTTTTCGAAAAGATCGGAAAATTTCACGAATTTTTCATATTTTAACATTATAAATCGGACCATTAGTTGCTGAGATATCGACATTAGAAAATGGTGGGTTGTTTGGGTGAAAACATCAATTTTCCTGTTTTTAAACCATTGCATGGCAATATCTTAGCAACTAAGGATCATGTCAACAAAGTTCAAAAAACAAAATATAGAGAATTTTCTCAGCTTTTCAGATTTTTTTTTCAAAAATGGGCAAACAGGCGCACTAATTTTTAAAAATGAAAAACTGCGACTATTTTCAAAAAAGTTACCTAATAATGGCTATAACTTGAAAACGGTGCAATTTATCAAAATTTCACTAAAATTCTTTTTGATTGCATATTCAATTTAACATAAAAAAATGAAGTTGATTTTTTTTGCGACCAATATTTCGATTTTTTGAAAAAATCAGTATTGATTAAAAAATTCATAACTCGGTCAAAGATTTTTTGGACAACCTAGAAATTTCTGAAAAGTTGGTCCTCTAAAACATATCAAAAAATAAAAAAAAATTAAAGATAGAGTTTTTTTTTTGCAAATCATGTTTTAGTAACAAAAAGTTAAATAAAAAATACCACATTTTTTACCATGTATCATTTTTTTCCAGTGTATTCCGTATCCATACCTACAACTTTGCCGAAGACACCAAATCGATCAGAAAATTCCTTCAAAATATGCAGATTTTTTAATTTTCATACATCATTTTTCTATGTACAGCTGCCAAATTAATATGGAAAATTAAATGGATAAACTAATGATGCAAAATGGCTTCTTTGGGCATACCGAAGGCACCAAAAAAGTTTCAGTCGGATTAAAAAATACAAAAGTTAAAATTGAGGGAAAAAGACCGATTTCGTAAAGAATTGCTCTCCAAACTCAACCGCGCACCGTGGAAAGGAATTGGAAGACGAGAAGTTTTTATGCTACACTTTTTTAAGGGGATAAGGGAACATCTCCACGGTATCCCCAAGTAAGTTTCGCTTGGAGTTGGACGGTTTTGGTCAGGTATAAGGTCTAGGATACGCTCTAAGCATGCGTTGAATGTGTAAAAATGTGAAATTCAGCAGAACTGATGAAACAACAGTTTTTTTTAACAATTTACTGTTGAATTGGTTAAATATTTCCGAAAAGGTGTCATCCTCTCAAATTTCCCCAAACAAATCACGTCCCTAAACAATATCCATTTCAACTATCGGATCTAGCATCCAAAGTATCCAAACGATTAGCAACTAAACTACAACACTGCACACACTCTCACACACACTCATCCGACATTCATTAGTGCACCCATTGTGTGTCATTGCTGCCTGGTTAGCAAGTCGGCACAAAATGAAATTGCTCACAGAGATACCTTGGGGTGGGAAGAGAGGAAAAGTGTGACAGTTTTTCCACCACAGAAGCAAAATGCATCGAATGCATCTCCGACTGCCCGACTGTGCCAGTGCACCAGTGTGTGTAGTAAACAATATTCGCAAAATTGTTGAACATGCCGAGCACGTCCCCTCGCAATATGAAACAATTTCCTGGTTTTCCCTTTCGGGATTTGTGGGGTGAGTTGACAAATTTTGTACATTTTTTGACAATTCTTTGCTTTGGCTTTCCTAATTTTTTAGTGACTTTTAAAACTGAAATTATTTGTGAATTAAATTTCTAAAAGTTCAACTTTTAATTTCAAACCGTGCAATTACTGGAAATTCCCCCTCCCACGAGCAACATAGTGGGTGGTGGCAAAACGTTCCCGTGTGCGCGCGCTAACTTATTAACAATGCATCTGTTATAGTTTCTTCTTCAATTCAGTTTTGCATACTTTTGCTCCACTGTTGCATATCGTTCATTTTCCTCTGAGTCAGGCTTCGAGTGTGTTTTGCCGTGTTTTCTTCACCGACTCTTGGTGTTTTGCTTCCACGCTGCGCCACGTCTGACACCACTGCCTGGAATAATGTGATACTTTAAAGAATATGCAAGATGCTGCGTAACTTATTGGAATTCGCAGATGGAAATTTTTTCTGTTATATTCAGGACTTTGGAGATGAAAAATATCTAACATACTTCGTATATTCACTGTTCTCAAATTGTAATCAATTAAAAATTTATCCACTTGATTCCTCTTTCTCACATTGCTTAAAAAAATTATGAAACCTCATACAGATTTTTTCCATTTTAAAAAGTACAAAAATAAGATCTGGCAACCCTAACAAAAACAATGGGTTCTTAAGAAAAATGTTGCAATAACTTTTCAATATTACAATAAGCTTAACCTTGGACGAAACAAAGCAAGGTTATGCCCTTTTGAAAAGTTATTACGGAATGTTTACAGCATCGCAAACCGAATGACGTTCCGAAGATCCATAAATTAAGAGATTTGACAACACTTTCTACAAATTATATCTCTGAAGTGGGACTTATCGTACCGTTTGTTTGTTGAATGTTTGCATTTATAGTTGAACATGATATCCAGATCATGTATGGAAACTTAGGTATTTTATAGACATTCCGAAATTCTGGCAACACTGCCAAGAAATATAGGAAAGCAATACCCACTTAACGGTATTACGTAAGAATTTCAACAGAATATTCTTCTCTCATGTTTGAAGGTCAATCTTCGCAGTTCAATGATGAAATTAAGGTTATAAGGTAATGGCAAATTCCTGGAGCATGCAAACATTCCCGGAACCAGTTTTTCCACTTCGATTCCCGATGATGCAGAAAACATCTCGTCATCAGACGACGAACCAGGACTTCATCGACTTGTCGTCAATGGCAATGCATTTGCTCGATTTGCTGTGACCGCCCCTCCCTCAAACCCCCCGTTTTGATTGATTTCTGCTCCAGTGAAGCGAACACTTTTTCGCCGAACACTTCGTGGGAACATTGGCAGTGATTGAGATAAGTGCAACCTGTGTTGACTAGGGGGGAAAGGCAAGTCGAGTGTTTCCAGGGATCTCCACCATTACTGGATCGAGGTAATGTCTTGCTGGAAACACTTGACTTTATTGGAGAGGAAATTTATGCTTCAAGTATTATGTTAATTGATGGACCCCGTGAGTCCTTAATTAACGCAGTGTAATTTTAATTTCTAGCTTAACATTCCAGGGTGAATTTTTTTACCGATTCTATGAGACCTGTTTCAGATTCTCCAATGTACCCGGAACATGGCCAACGATTGAGCTTATACGAGAAGTTTTTTTTCAGGCGTATTGGTTTTTATATTTATTTTAAATCAAGCTCTCAAGATCCTCAAAACATTTTTTGTACTAATCTGGCCACTTTGGGACTGATTCCTTGTTATCTGGTGGAACCAGGAATATGACCAATTACGGAACTTTCAAAGGAATATTTTTGAGCACATAATATGCACATGAAAATTCAGCATTTACAAAATTAACCTAAATCCAATCCAACATAAAAGAGTAAATCTCCAGAATTTCTCAATTTTTTTTCGAGATTTTTAATTTTGTATTTTTTATTTGGATGAAACTATGTCTATGCATGTACAATGAAGCCTTTTTGCATCATTAGTTTTTCCGTACAAGGCTTCGTACAATTTTGGGATGGTATCTCGAGTAGAAATTTTCTGATCGATTCGGAGTCTTCGGCAAAGTTGTATGTTATTGTTAGGACTTTTTAGAAAAAAATAGATGCACGCTAAAACATCCGGATTTTTTTAATTTTAAATTGAATTTAATTAAAAATTATTTATTTTATTTTAGAATGTTTATTTTGTGTTTTAGGGGCATCTTTTGCATGAATTTTGGATGACAAAAAAAATAATCATCACTCTTATTTTTAGAGCATAGTTCAATTTTGTTTCAATACTAATATAATTTTGTGGAGCAATCATTGACTACCTGGTTAATCCATTAAATGATGATGATTTTCATAACATTAAAAGGAAGAGGAAAATCGTTACCAAAAAGTCTCAACACGTGCAGGGTAATATTGTAAACAACTTGAAGAAGAAATTTTGAGAAAATATTGAGCATTTCTCAGAGATTTCGGTCATTAGATTTTTTTTTCTATTTTTTATCTAGCTGAAATTTTTTTGGTGCATTCGGTATGCCCAAAGAAGCCATTTTGCGTCATTAGTTTGTCCATATAATTTTCCATACAAATTTGGCAGCTGTCTATAACAAAAATATATGAAAATTCAAAAATCTGAATCTTTTGAAGGAATTTTTTGATCGATTTGGTGTGTTTGGCAAAGTTGTAGGTATGGATAAGGACTACTAGGAGATTTTTAATTCCACTTTTTGTCACTAAAACTTAATTTGCAAAAAAACACTTTTTTTTTACTCTTTGATATGTTTTAGGGGACATCAAATGCCAACTTTTCAGAAATTTCCAGAATGTGCTAAAAGTCTTTGACTGAGTTCTAAATTTTTGAGTCGATACTAATTTTTTTTAAAATGGAAATATTGGTCGCAAAAATTTTTCAACTTCATTTTTCTATGTAACATTTAATTTGCAATTAAAAAGTACTCTAGTAAAATTTTGAAAAAGTGCACCGTTTTCAAGTTAAAGAATTTTTTAGGTACCTTTTTTGAAAACAGTCGCAGTTATTCATTTTTTTTAAAATGGGTGCCCATGTTTGCTTAATTTTTTTAAACCAAATTTCATGTTTAAAATTCTGTATCTCAGTAACCAGCAGTCTGATTAACACAGTTGAAAAGACAATTTTCTTAGCTCTTTAAACATACTTTTTGCAGGGGATCTTTTCCTTCATACAGTAGTTTTGAATTAAAAAAATTAAACTTCGATATTTTACCTTATTATGCCATTAACATTATCAAAAAAATTATTTTTGATTGCAAATTCAATTGTGCATCGAAAAATGGCATTTGTGGCATTGTGCATCGTGAATTCAACTTTTAGTGACAAAAAGTAAAAAATCCCTTCTCGAGATACAGATTTTAGAATATTCGCATGTCCATTTTGTCTGACAAGCCCAGTTGTATAAAAAAGCTATTGATTTTTTTAATATTATTAAAAATAAGGGCTCATCTATAAACAACGTGGCCATTTAAAGGGGGCGGGAAGTTTTCCACTCTTAGTCGGGTGCGAATCATTTTTTTATTTGGTTTGTGTAATCGAGTTAATGGAGCATTATTTTTTTTTTAATTGGAGATTGGCTGGCCCGTCATCAATATCGCAAATTCAAATTTGCCCTTCAAAACCAATATTTTTAAAAAAAATTAATCAAGATCAATATTTCAAAAGGGCCAAACATTTAATATTACGCCCTTCTGAAATGTTAGTCTTGATTTAAAAAAAATCTAAATATTTTTTTCGAAACGATCGAAAATATTTCGAATGTTTCGTATTTTAACATTGAAAATCGGACCATTAGTCTCTGAGATATTGACATTATAAAATGGAGGGTTGTTTGGGTGAGACTTAAAAACTTCAATTTTCCTGCTTCTTTTTTTTATTCGCTGTATCTCAGCAACCAGTGGTCCAATCTTCAATGTTTCTCAGACGAAATTGTAGGAAATTTTCTCTGAACCTTTCGAAAAAATATTTTTAGGAATGGAACATCATGGACACTATTTTGAAAAGTCTCAAAACCGGAATTTATCAGACAAAATTAAATTTTGAATATTTTGAAAACGGTGCATTTAATCAAAAAAAAATGTTATGCACTTTTTGATTGTAAATTTGATTTAACATGGAAAATTTGGTAAACAATTTTGATGTATGAGGTTTAATTTTTTACAAAAAATCACTTTAAAAAAAATCATAACTCGTCGGCAATATGATGCGGGGTTTCATCCCCTAAAACATATAAAAAAATCAAAAAAAATAAAATACGTATGTTGTGAAATTGATTTGTTGTGAAGAAAGTTGGTTAAAATATCAGAATTTTTTTTCCGTGTACCTATTTTTTCTGAATAGTCCTCATAATACCCAAATGTCAAAAAAATCCTACAAAAGTTACAGATTTTCGAATATTCACGTACCATTTTTGTATGAACAGTTGCCAAAATTGTATGGAGATTTGTATGGGTGAACCAATGACACAACATTACTTCTTTGGTCATAGGGAAGGGCACCACAAAGTTTGAGCCAATTGATAAAATATAAGTTTAATCCATTTCCGGGTTTGGTGGAGAATTGCTCCCATAAGTTTCTTTTCGGAAAATAAAATTTCCGTTTTTTTTTCTTTTGTTAAGATTTTCTTTTCCATGTACATTAGGGTGGTCCAAATCCGGGCTACCACCGTACTGCCAGGCAACTTAGCACCCACGTGATTAAAAACATAATTGTTTCTAGGTATCCCTTTACAGCTGGCCGCGCAAAAATTATTATTTTCGGAAGCTATTTACTTTTCAGCAAAAATCCTAAAAATATGGTATCTTTGGGAAAGGTTTTCCAAATGTAAAATAGGTTCTCATCCGGGAAATGGTTAAAAAAAATTGATAAATATTGAGGCCTCCGGATTCCCGTGGCCAAATTGAGCTCAAATTTGGAATTTAGCCTAGTAATGAGCCAATCTTTGATTTCAGGGGGTAGCCCCGAGAAAGCCTGGATTTGGACCACCCTAATGGCTATTCATTCAGTTAAAATATTATTAAGTGTCCAATCAGTATTGGTGATTTTTCAATTCAATCAAATTTCCACTTTATTTTGCGATATGAACAAGTCAGGTCAAGTCAAGTCAGTGAAGACAATGAGTTATATTTCAAACACTCTGTGTTATAAATGCTCTTACTCTTATTCAAGCAAATAATTTAATTTTTTTTTTGAAATTCACGAATTGTTGGTGTTGATCACCCCAACACATTTTCTGAATTTTTAATTTAACATTCCATAAATGTTACGCAAAGGATAACGCCATGACCATTACAAACCTGTGCTGAAATGTAATTCCCATCAAAAGGACATATCCACCAGGCGAAAAATCCCTCCCCCTTAATGTGTGTCCTCTAGCAATATGTTACGCAACACTCTGTTAGGGCTGCTCTGCTCCACTTTCCACAAATCCAGTTTGGAAAAATTTCCAACCTCCGGAGGGGGGCGGAGACTTTCATCGCGCACCACTTCATCCTTCTCTCTCTCTGATGATGCTGCTAAGCCCTAACACGCGTGGGCGTTTCAAGGGTGGCTCTGGCTGAGAGATGATTTTTCACGAAACGATGGGAAAATTGGTTTGCTCCCACCCACCCCTAACTGCCACCGCACCTCCATTAGCAGGACCGGAAAAAACGTTATCATCATCAGCTTCATTTCGATTTTTGAGGGCGCGCGGGCAAAATTGTTATATTTGTATGATTGCGCCCGTAATTGAGGGGTGTTTGGCGGGAAAATTTCCGTTTGAGGTTGGATAATCTGTTAAGTGATTTTTGGAAGCGCAAATTTTCACGTGAAGATGACCGTAATCGGTGCTTGAAGCCTAATCGGAATCGTTTTTTGCAGAATTTTGAACGACTGGAATTTTATAGCATCCAGTCGCGTAATTTTCAATGGGTTGCAGTACTTACTATGGTAGTCGAATATCGAAAGCAATCATTCTAATGAGATTCCTTTTCTATTCAATTAATTGCATTCTCATGTTTCAAGGTAAATTCAGCTATTTCTTGTCCAAGTTCAATAATAATAACCAACATTACTTTGAAACCAAACGTCAAACGTCAAAAAAAATCGACCCATAGGTCGAAACAAGGCTCACCTTAGGTCAAATTTAGGTCCCTTTCCCCCTACCTTACACAAGATCCCACATCCAACTAGAAGGAAAAGAATATTCATTTTTTCTCCTTCCCAGAAGCTGCAGGCAGCCGGAGATTCCGTTCCTGAAACCGACGAGGGAGTGCTTCATTAGTGCTGAAACAAGATCTCATTCGCGGCGTTTACCGAACACAGGCCACCACCACCAGAGCAGCACGGAACGTGACATTGCCGTAATCACAGTCTGGGTGTGGAATGTAGGGCACCAGGGATGGTGTTGCTCTAGGTCAAAAGGTGGTTGAGGGGGGGTGTACTCAAACGGACGCATTAATGTTTTGTGGTACGAGGATAAAAACAAAATCATTTTTAAAATATCTTGCATTCAGATTAAAAAAAAAATTGATTCATATACACCTTATTTTGCTGCGTGATGCAAATCAGTAGAACTAAGTTGCTGAGCTGAATTAGAAAATTGTTTGCTAAATATCAGCGAATTCAAATTAGGAAAATCTCTCTTTTGATTTTTTCGATGCATACACTATAGGGGCAAATTTCTCATTTTTTTCCTAAGAATTCCGGTACTATCTCATTCCCCCAGAATCGCTTATTGCCAAGGATTTCATTCTCCAGAAATAATAATTGTTATTGGTTTATCAAAAAAAATGGCAAATTCAAGCAATGCACCAGCCACAATAAACGCTTCAGGGAGCGAAATTTTGCAAAGTTGACAAACTCTTAGAAAAAAAAAACTTTAGAAAGCACACCAGTATCCCGGGCAGACGGTAATAACAGAATTCATGCCATTTCAATAACAAATTCTGTTAAAATAACAGAAAGTGTTATGGAATCTTCCTGAAAAATACATTTTTGCATAAGGGTTTAATAACAGTTTATGTTATCTTAACAAAATTTGTTATTGGTCTGATATTGGTTGAAAGCCAAAACAACTTTGGAATAACATTTTTTGTTATGGAATAATAACTCCAACTGTTATTGGGATGATCAGATTAGTTGTTAAAATAACAAAAAATAATAACATAGATTTGTTCGAAGAACAACTAAAAATGTTATTAGTCTGTTATTACAATATCAAACCAATAACAAAAAAAATCATAACGAAGAATAACAAATCTTGTTATTAATAACATAAAATGTTATTGGCCTAGTATTTTCAAATATCAAAAAATTTTATTCCCAAGTTATTTCCGTCTGCTCGGACCTTTCTCTACCAAAAATAACAAAATCGAATAGAAACACGTTTCAAAACAAATGCTTAAAAGTTCTACTTTTCAATACATAAATAGTCGCCGTATTTATCCAACTCGATGAATTTCGTTGGATAAATTGACGCTCGCGCATTAAATTTTATGTTGAATGTGAAAAGTTGAACTTTTCGCAACTAAAATGAGCATAATTAATTTTTCAGCATTATTTTTTGGGCGATTAGGCCGTTGCAAATATTTTTTGAAGTTTATGTCCCTCGACTCTGACCAAAGTCGAGGGGGGGGGGGGCAAAAAAATAAAAAAGTATAAAAATTTAAATTATGAGCCTTGGTTTCAACATTTGAATGAAAAAAGTGTTTTAAAATGCGTTATACACCTGTCCAGTTGTTTTGCCATCATTAGTTTCCAAAATATCTAAGTATTGAAGAAAATTTATTTTTTTGCGAAAAATAAAATTTTTACGGGGCTGTACTTTGGAATTTCATAAAAATTCAAAACATTTTTAAACAAGCCCAAACATGCTTAATATGATTATCAATGCAGAAAATGCATTTTAGATTGTTTTCAGATGATTAGACTAATATTTTCATGGAAATTTTCAAGTGTTTTGGAAATTATTTTTTTTTTTGCCCCCTGATTTTTCAGACCAATTTTGAAGGGGGGGGGGCGACATAAACTTTGAAAAATATTTGCAACGGCCTTACTGGAAAAGGCAGAAAAATGATGTGCAAACTCACATGAAATCGAAAAAAATTGCCAACCCTTTATCGATTTTCGTGAAACTTTACTCTTTGGTCCCTAAGCAAGAATCTGGGGTTCATTTTCTGATATCTCGTGACAGTGGGGCGGTACGACCCCTTCCATTTTTCTGGAATTCTACTAAGATACGTTTTGCCTTCCTCACCTCACCTGGGGTAAAGCTATAATCCTGCTCGGAAACTGAACTTTTTTTTAGAAACGTCGTTGACCCACCTCCATGCATACTAATCGACTCAGAATCTAAAACTAAACAAATCGTTCGTTGTGTTCTATTTTGTGACAAACCATTTAGGGGAGCTGGGGGTAAGACGGCCAGGCGGGGTAAGACGGCCACCCCACTGTTTTACTAAGTATACTAATGAATATTACTAAAATGTTTCGCAAAACTGTTCCTCATGCTAAATAATGCATAAGGAGTCACCTTTGCCAAAAATATTGTTTGAAATAGTATAAAAATAGCTCAAAATAAACAAATAATTTTTGAACTTGAAACTGGATGTAATTTTCATGAATTACAACTTAGGCATTTTTGTTAGATAACAATATGTTTTCCTGTCTTTAAATATTTTTTCATGTTAAATTGAAGTTTTCCCTAGATTATGTCCCTCGAAAAAGTTTAGAAAATGCGATGAGCTATTTACAAAAATTGTTTTAAAAAATAATTTATTTGGGGGCAAGACGGCCACCTCCTCCGGGGGTAAGACGGCCACCCGTAATTTGTAGATTTTAATTGATATAGGTTATATTTTTGACGGTTTTTGACTATTAAGACATATTTGTAGATAAGGAAAAGCATTTTCAAAAAAACTATCCATTTTTAATCAAAATCAAACATTCTTTACTGTGATATAGCAAAACTCATTGAATAGTATGAAATCCTATCAAACTTTTCATAAAAATCGCTAATTTAATATTGTTTACACAATTTTGATTTACTTATTCTAATCAAAATACACAAACTAATTATTTTGCATCAAATTGTGTTTGTTTTGTAGTAAAAATTCACAGTTTTTCATAAAATGTGGTCGCAATAATATGAAATTCACTGAGCCAAAATATGAAAATTTTTAAACAGCATTTTTCTTCACATTTGAAACCTGATTTTTTCAACCAAAATAGTTATGATGTTCAGAGAAGTCTGTTCAACAAACCTTGTAGGAATTTGGGTGGATTTAGCAAAGTTATTAAGTTAATTTATAGCACTGGCCGTCTTACCCCACATGGGTGGCCGTCTTACCCCGCGTATTTCATATATATATACGATTTCAATTATTTTTGAAAAATTCCTGAAAAGTATTGAAAATTGGTTTTTAGACTAACTAATTTATGTCATTTCTATAATGGACTAGTAGTAGAACAATATGTACGTAATTTGAGATCAAAATAATCTGTTGTGTAAATTTTATTAGACTTCTCCCTTAGGGTGGCCGTCTTACCCCCATCTCCCCTAGTACTTTTCGAGAAAATCAATTATAGAAGATTTATTTTCAAATTAGGAATGATGTACACAATACTGGCTCGTCGTTACATTTAAAATTTAAAAAATGATCAAATCAAACCAGAACAAAGTTTTTATGATGTCTTTTGTGCCTCAAAACAACCCCCAAAAATTTGGGAGGGATTGGTTGCGTCCACACTTTGCGATTGCAAAAATTTTTGAATTTTAATAAATTTTGATTTTTATCATTTTTATTTTTCACTATATTTTTCAAACCAACACAAAAGCGTAAAATTTTGAAAATTCTCTAAAACTTTCCTGAAAAAAGTATTGTGCTATCTTGTTCCTGTCAAAAGCTAAAGCGTGCTCAAAACTGGTCTAAAACATGTTTCTTGCTCGGAAATCAAGTTTAGACCAGTTTTGAGCACACTACATCATTTGACATGAGCAAGATAGCACAAAACTTTCTTTGGAAAAGTCTTAGAGAATTTTCTCAATTTTAATTTGTTAAGTATAACCCAGTAAGGTGTAATAAGAAAATCAATTTTCCAGCACAGACATTTTTCACTCATTTTGGGATCCTATCACGCTGTATCAAAACCAGACTCATATTCGGATGCTCTGAAAGATGCTCTACAACTTTCCCGAAGAGAGTATGGCGCTAACTTGCTCCTAAAAGAAAATACAGCGTCCTCAAAATTCGTCTAAAACATGATTTTCGAGCAAAAAAAACTAATTTTATACGAGTTTTGAACACGCCGTATCTTTTATAGGAGCATGTTAGCACCATACTCGCTTCGGGAAAGTTGTAAAGCACATTTCAAAGCAACTGAAAATGAATCCAGTTTCAATATATATCAAAATAAAAAAAAAATGTTCTCGCTATACAAATTCCCATACACCCATCGTTCCCAAACATTAAGGAGTTGTTTAGCACCCTTAAATGGACTGAAAAGTTGCTGTAATCACTAAATTTGAACAACTTTATATTTTTCGATACATTATTTTAAACCCTAATAACCAAGTGCTTACGAAATTTCAACATTTTTGTGATAGGTGACAGAACACTCCAATCGTCTTCACCGCTACAACCTGACTTTGGCATTCTGCTTTCGTTCGTTTTACCCACAAGCGAAGTCACTCACACAGTCATTGACCTCTCTCTAGAAATACATTCACTCAGAGAACTGTCGTTTGACATTCAACCGAGATTCCGATCATCTCCTCCATGAACGCATTCAACTGACTTCTATCACCACGCAGCAAATACAAGGAAAAGAGAGATGAAAAACGAGAGAATGAGAAAGAGCACGTTGTCTCGTTCGGGCAGCTGCTTGAGTGGCGCTCGTGGCGCTGTGTGTGAGCGAGAAAGTTTCGTTTTCGGAAATGATCGCTCACAAAAAGTTCTTTGAAATATCGAGCATTCCCATTCAGTAACAGAACCCTTTTTAAGCATTGGTTTAACCAAATTGTTACTCAGTGGCTGAACCACTGTTGGTCAAACCTGTTCGCAATCGACTTGGTTCAGGGTCCATTTTTTATGTCAGGAATGTTTTTTTAATTTTACCTCTGAAAATGTGTATTTGACCACTTTTCTGGTATAATGTCACTTTTTCCGTCTTAATTGAAGTAAAATTACATCATAATAGAGGAAATGTTCAACCTTCCAAAATTAAATCCTTCATATTTATACATTTTTTACAGTGTAATATCATCGAAAAATCTTCCAAACAAGTCTAACAGATTGAAGATATGGCAACCCTGTCTCAAGTTATAACCACTTAAGTGATATTTATGCACTTGCAGCCGGATCTCACTTATCTGTATGCAAATAATAGCCGGATCCATCATGCGACCACGACCACGAGTGAACTTTCAAATGAGGAAAGCACCAACTACATAGAAAAAGTTTCATCAAAAACACAAAATATAAATTTAAAAATGCCTAAAAAAGATTCGCTAAATCATGGAGAATAACTCTAGTAATAAAAGCGGTATGTGCAACATTCTATCCATTTTTACTCGAAAAAGTTAATTTGATCATTCTGGTTTATCGCTTTGTAGATATTTCCAGTGTATTTTAATTATATTTCTGAGTATTTGCTCCATGCAAATATTTATAATTACTCACTTACAATTATGGTTTCAAGTTAATTCCCAAAATCCAATCACCGCAGTTCCAAAAAGCAACGTTGCCAGGAATGGGTTATGCAAAGTTCTCAAATTAATTCTAAGCAGCAAGCACACGTGGGATTCCACCTGGTTTCAGTCGCACCCACCAGATTACATCACGCAGCATTGAAAGAAGCGAAAAAAACCCCTGAAATATGAAGCAATGTTTCGTTCCAACAGTCGTCATCAGCATCATCCTCGAGGGAGGGGATTTAAATCCACCGTGTGTCTCCACGTGTAATCTAGGTGCTTTCACGTGTTTGCTCGCACACGTGTTGGGGGAGGTCCCCTTCGCGCAGGATGTGGGAGTGTTTGGTGGTTTGTTTGTTTTGGGTGCGTGCGTGTGTGTGATTGATTGAGGTTTTCACCATCAATTGGCATTATGGATTGAGCTGTTTACCTGGAATTGATGGAATTAAAGAGCGTGGTTGAGGTTGAGGTAAACGAAACATTTTCAAAATAGCATGACATTTTATTTGAGATTTAAACAATTTAGAAAAACAAAAATGGCAAGCAAACATCTGAGTAATCAAGTCTGGGTTGGAGAATGTAGAATGACATAGCTGTGCTTGCACTTTTTACAATCTCAACTAGTGTCGATTTGCAAATAACAAGGCTACTTTCACAAAAGTTCATAAATAGACACCATCACACCAAGTCCGGCTTGAACCTCTTTTCAACACCCGGAAGCCTTTTTTGTTTGCATTCAGAAGAAGTGTTGCTCCTTTTTTGCCCCTCTTATCGCTCATTCGTGTAACATGCAATAGCTCCATCATATCAATTGTGCAGAGACACTAAACTGGCTCTATAATGGCAACTGAAGAGGCCTTTCTCATCGTATGTGTGTGTATTTGTGTGTGTGTGTGCTATTTATTAGCTCCGTTTCATTTCGACACAAGTGCTGGCAAAACATATACAGGACGCACTCTGTACACATCATCTACAGGAATCGAATCCTTTCTGGTTGATATCGCTGTACGTGTGTTTGTGTGTGTATTTGCATATTTACATTTTCAATTACCATTATCGAATGATATCGTTACGCGCCAGGATCCGACACCATGATGACAGGCATGTCCTTGTTGCTGCACGGCAAAAAAGGTGGAAAATGAGGATGGGAAATGTAACACAAAAAAAAAGGCTAATTACCACTCATTGAGAGCCGGAAATTTGGAAAATTGGTTTGCATTGCTTTTCTCCTCTTTTTTTCAGTGATTGATAGTTTCGGTAAACATCCGGATTATCCTTTTTTTGGGCGCAAAATTTCCATCAACAGTTAATCAGCAGCTATTGACTTGATAATTGTGTTGATTTCATGGAAATATTAGCTATGACCGGTATGAATAGAAGTGAAATATGGGTCATTCCATCTGAAGCGGAACAGCACATGAAAATTACCATCTCCGATTCTGCTCAAATTTTGCAGAGCTGTTGAGACTATCAAAACATGCAAAAATCCCGAATTTCATCCAAATCGGACCACCCCCTCCATTTTTGTACCCTCCCAAAAAATCGACTTTTTGGGGATTTTTGAGCGAAACCCCTATCTTCAATCGACGATAACTCAGGAACCACAAATCTTAGAGGGTCGGTTTAGACTCAATTTTGAAGGAAATTGGACGTAGAATCCATTTCTGTGATCAAAATTTAGATTAAAATGTGTTTTCTACCTGTATTGCGCAATTGAAAACTTTAAATGGCCGTATCTCAAAAAAGCCCTATTTATTTTTTGAATTTGACCTCACCATCGTATTCCCCGTCCGATTTTACATAAGAATCACTTATCGACAGAAAGGAATATGTTTCGTTCCAGAGATATCGAATTTTAAAGTTTTGAGTATTTGAGATTACCTAAATTAGGTACACTCGTCGCCTCCGCTAGAAGCACTAAGTCGTGCTGATGAATAATTACTACCTGGTGTTTGTAAGATGAATTATTTTTATAATTTTACACGATTTTGAGATAATCAATACCTTGAACAATCTATTTTTTGTTTAAGGAATATTTATTGGGTAATTTTCAATGCACTGATCTTCATGATCTCAGTGTAATTAAACCTTATTAAGTAAATTTGAACTTTGAATATTTATTTGCAAATGCTACAGAGTTTTTACAATACAATTTTCAAAAATTATCATTTTTCTATTATTTTTATATTTTTCCTAATTCCTCATTTCTTCCCACTTTATCAAATTATTTCTTTTATTTGAAGTGAGAACAAATGTAGAGCTGGCTGTGGTAGATGAAATAACTCTCATGGGGTCTAGAGCTATTGCCATGTGCGGTAGTGAAATAGTGCCATTCAGCAAAAACCCCAAAATCTGCCTTACGGTTTGAAAGGTTGATCATATTAAACCGATTTTTATATTGTGAGCCAGTTTCATCTGAATAATTGATGATTTTTTTCAATTCTGTTACATGTGGACAGCAGCTTTATCGTCTTTCAAGATTTCTAAATGATTGACAAACAAAAAAAAAAGATTATTGTTCGGACGGTGTCGAAATCAACACAACTGAATTTGATCTTAATCAGATAATAAATCAGATTAATCTTTGTGATTTACTTACATTTTTCAGTTTTATACTTTCCAGAAATCCTCCTCCTTAATCATGCTTCATGTTAATTCGTACACTTTTTCTTAAGTGTTACTTACATGATCAATTGCAATTTCCTGCTAGCTCTGTGGGAATTCCATTCTTGGGCTATCCATTGGGCTAGCACACAAATTCACTGTATACTATTTTTTAATTTAAGATTATACAGCAGTTTCCTACAGTGGTGTACATTCAATATTTGCCTATTTTGCTAATGATTATTTGGGATGAAATCTTATTTCAATAAAAGCAGGTAGCAGTTATTGATCAGCACGACTTAGTGCTTCTAGCAGAGGCGGCGAGTGTAGCTAATTTAGGTAATCTCAAATACTCAAAACTTTAAAATTCGATATCTCTGGAACGAAACATATTCCTTTCTGTCGATAAGTGATTCTTATGTAAAATCGGACGGGGAATACGATGGTGAGGTCAAATTCAAAAAATAAATAGGGCTGTTTTGAGATACGGCCATTTAAAGTTTTCAATTGCGCAATACAGGTAGAAAACATATTTTAATCTAAATTTTGATCACAGAAATGGATTCTACGTCCAATTTCCTTCAAAATTGAGTCTAAGACCGACCCTCTAAGATTTGTGGTTCCTGAGTTATCGTCGTTTGAAGATAGGGGTTTCGCTCAAAAATCGCCAAAAAGTCGATTTTTTGGGAGGGTACAAAAATGGAGGGGGTGGTCCGATTTGGATGAAATTCGGGAGTTTTGCATGTTTTGATAGTCTCAACAGCTCTGCCAAATTTGAGCAGAATCGGAGATGGTAATTTTCAAATTTGCATTTTTTCTTGCACACTTCAGGTGGAATGACCCATATATTTATTCCATTTGATACCCCTTGGCACACAGCTTAAATCAATGGTCGATTATAAGCCGTTGGAAACTAGAAATCGTAAATAAGCACGTTCGAAAGCCATTTTGAACATTTTCAGAAATGCATAACTGTGTGAGGCTTCGTAAGTTTCAGAAGACAGGCATTTGCATAAAACAATATTTACCTCGTATAAATCTTTCATGCATGTTGTTAATGAGAAAATTATATGAAATAATATCTTTTCGATTTATTTACCGCAACTTTAAAATTTACGGTTCACATTTCGAGCAAAACAACATGTGTGTGCAATTCAGGATAAGTTTTTTGACGATTGTTAAGTACCTATTCTGAAAGTGTTTCGTTGAAATTTATGGAAAACCAAAAGATCCAGCTTGAAAAAAAATAAATATTACTTAAGTGGTCATAACATGAGACAGGGTTGCCAAATCTTCAATTTTTTGGACTCGTTTGGAAGGTCTTTTAATAACCTATCCAACGATAGGTCAGATGATTGACCCGGACATGGTTTACATACAGATTAGTGAGCACCGGCTTCAAAATAAAGTACTTGAATACCACTTAAGTGGAATACCACAACTTGGGTTTACGAGGTATAAATTAAAAAATCATTGTTCGAGCAGGATTATTGCCTTACTATACAGTGGTCAGAAAATATAACCCATGCCCACAAGTGGAAAATTGTTTTTTTTTTTTGGTTTATTACCAGCATCTGTGCTAATTTTAAGCGAAATTAGTTTGTTAACGTTAACCCATTGATGCCCGAGCCTAATAAAACGGAATCGACGTAACACCTAATGATGTGGCCCTCTTAAACCTTGCAGTTCGTCAGCAGATCCACAGGTGTATATCGTTCTTTTTGCGACAAGACTCCGCCTCCCAGGTCTTCTAAGTGTGAAGGTATGGCACGGGGAGAGGACACCGAATACCTATATTTACACTTAGAATTTTTTGCGTCCTCCTCGGGATTCAAACCGGTGACCTCTGGATTATAACCTTTTTATTTCGCTAATAATTTTCAGGATCAAGTTTTGCAGATTCGGTATGTTCGACAGAGTTGTAAGGCATCAAATTTACAATGAAAATCTTACTTTTGCGAATAATTGGATGGACAAAGCGCACCCTGTGGGCAAAATCGCAAAAATTTGTATTTTTTAAAAAATGTTATTTTTTTTTAACAAATTAAGCTTAAAGTTGTGATATGTTTGTTCACAACGATAAAGCTTATTTTTCTGAGTACGATGACGCCTTGTATGACCGCAAAGGATTAAAAATGGATGTTTAAATCAATTTAAAAAAAAATAACTTCGCACTCGACAGCTCGTTCCAAGGGGACCATAGTAGATCTGTCGAAAAAATGTTGTCTTGTATTTTTTTTGCATTAAAATAAAGTGAAAAACAGAGATGGTTCTAAATCGTGTTTTTTTACCGTTATGCATAAAAATGTGCATAGGGCTTTAGGACCCTTTTGTAATGTTCAGCTTGTTGGCGAGGTTTTGAAGAAAATCCTGGTCGGTCCCCTTGAACTTTGGACTTAGAAATAGAACATAGAATATGAACAAAACACGAATTGCATTAGGTGGGATTCAAACTCGAACCTTTGGATTGATGATCTGGGACTCTAACCAGTCGGTCGTCTTAGATTAAGAAAAATGTTGTCATCGACTCTCCTCTCACTAACATTTACACACAAAATCATCTGTGATTACTCTTAGCTTTAAGGAAAATGTAATTATAAAAGCCGACACGGTCCTAACCAGGTGCCAGCACCAAAAAGGACCTTCCTAAAAATTATTTAATGAAAAAAACATGTTATCTTCTTCTCATATGAAATACACGCTGATCGAGTCTTAAGAGCGAGTCCACGAGCAAAGCATACCCATGTCGCATCGACCTCAACAATCTGGCTGAAATTTTCAGGGGTTAAACTAGCATCTAGGCCAAATATTTGCACTCTGAGTCAGTTATGGTACAAACACGTCAAAAATCTGAAAAAGGTTGTAACTTGGGCAAAATTAAATTAAATTTCAAAATTCAAAATAAATCTGGAAGGGCCTAAAAAATACAACAAAATTAGGGGTACAGCATTCCAATTGGTTAAATCTAAAGGGAGTTATTGGCATTTTAGTGAAAAAATAGCACAATTCTCAAACTCAAATAAAAAAGTGTTTCATCCAGATATCAACTCGATTCGACCTGCAGCTTGCAGGGGACATCTGGGACTACCATACAACACATAAAAAAGACACTTTTACATTTAGTGAATTTTTTGGTTATAAATTTTTGATTCGATCCGATTTTCTGGTGATAACTTTATCATATTCGTGTTCCTGAGTCAATTTTACAGTAGAATAAAAATGTTTTTTTTTCATCCATTTTAACCCTCTATCTACTGTCAGTGGGGATGACTATGGGTCAAAAAACGATACACCACTCGTAATTTCTTAATAACAAAAACAATTTAAGTAGACCCAATTTCACCCCTTAGAGGGAGTGACATTGGGTCAAATGAAGGTAAAATTAAGCTCAAATGCAAAGATATTGTAAAAACAAGTCATCCAACAGTGTTTCTTGTTCGAGGGAATCGTATTGACATGCTACAATGTTTGAAGTAGAGATTTTCAAACATTTGGGTACTTTTCGAGCAGTTCCAGCAAAAATATTAAAAAGTTGATTTTTCGAGACGAAATTTTTGGTCAAAAACGTACCTCAACTTTAGTCAGCTGCCAAAATGACAGGATTTGTTGTATGAACGAGATTTTTTTAGTTAAGTCATCTTAAGATGTCTACTAGACAACAATTTTGACAGAATTTAATTTCATTGAGAAGAACCTGAGAAATTGTCAAATCCGTAAAAAATCACTTTGACCCAATCTCACCCCAAGACCCAATGTTACCCCCACTGACGGTATTGAATTATTTTTTTTATAATATCCAAAGTAGAATAACTTTATATGTTGTAATTCAGTAAGCTTCCAATGAGAAAAAAGGAAGATTTTCTTTGCCCTGGCTGTCTTTCGTTTATCCTTCAAATCAGCCAAAAAATAACCTCTTCCGAAATCAACAATCACCGTCATTCTATCGCACTGACGGTGGTGGCGCCCGAGGGCCCTTGAAATGCAAAAAAGAGCCGTTTCCACCACCGACGTCTTCTCAGAACCTTGTAAAACCATGATAGCTTTTTTTTGTTGGGTAAGGAGGGGGGAGGGTGTTGCTTCCGAGGCGCCACGTGTCTCTGTTTGATATCAAGAAGTCAAGTGCAGAGGGGTAAAAACGTCTCGAAACAATTTCAGTTAAAAAGCATTGACCAAAAATACTTATTTGGTGGCCGATCATGTAAAAGATAAACGATGGATCATTTTTTTTATTTAAAGTAAAGGTTATTTAAATTTAAACATATTTTAGGATAGTTCTTCTTTTACTAGCAAAATGCAAAAAAAATTGTTATGTTATCCAATACCGATTCGATTCATTTCCTCCATTGCGTAATGCCACTCTTTTTGGTGCTTTGGCTCGCTTCATTATTTATGCCCATTTTTCCCCCCAAACCACCCCCACATTTGGCATTGGATCACGAAAAAACAACACCGCAACAATAATGCCAAAGACATTGGCTCTTTTTTGGCAACCGTTCAGCAAGTTACAGCAGCAAGTAATGTAGTATACGCCAAACCGAAAAGGTGCGGTGGCTTCCGGGCATGGAATGTCGGAATTCCGGGCTGTTTGTTTGCTGAATCACATTTCCAGGCAAGGCGTCCTCACCTTTGGCCTTGGAGATGAAAAGCGGGTGCCACGACGACAGTCAAAATATTCGGTTTTTTTTGCTGATTAAATTCTGCGTTCCGATTTTTTTTTAAATGTCAGAACATAAGGTATTGTCATTTGTCATGTAATGTTATCTTATTAGCTTTTTGACCTTCTTTTAATGCTTCTAAATGGGATTTCAAACTAAAACAGTTATCATTTCGGTGCTGTAATGCTAACTTGTCACACGTCGCTTTTTGACGTTCCGAGAAAAAGGCGTTTGACCTTGAATAAACAAAAATAAGAGCACGCAATGTAAACAATAACAAACACGTTTGTTTGGTTGACCGTTCTGTGCATTGCCCCGAAGTTTGGTTGAATTTGGGTGCGGAATCCCGAGTTATAATTACAAATGTTTACGGTAGTCGGGCTTGTACGTGTGTCAAACGCGTTCTGACCTGAAATTCCTTTGGCCAGTTGTCGCACTTACATCAATTTTCAGGGTGTGTCAAGATAGCACGACAAGATTGAAACTTTATGAAAAGTGACAAAAATGCACGGAGTTTTTTCCCGTTTTTATTGAATATCTCAGGATTGAAATCGAAAGTGATGCATTGTGAGCTGCACAGCATTGCGTAAAATGCACGTGCAACAAGATAGCACGATAGTGACGAAGTTTTGAAACAGCGAAACGATGAGCAATAGCAAACACATTTTATTGAGCTAACCGTTCTGTGCATTGTTCGTAAAATTGGTTGGATTTGGTTGCCGGAGTCTCGAGTTACAATCAAAAATGTAAACAGAGGACGTGACATTTCCTTTGAACAATTGGGTCCTAAAATTATGCATAGATTGCTGATATTATTGTTTACAGCGATAAAGCTTATTTTTCTGAGTACCCTGAGTGACCCTTTGTACGACCACAAAGAGTATAAAATGGATTTTTAAATCAATTTTGAAAAATTTACCTCACGGTCCTTCCTGACAGAAAAGGTCCTACTTGACAGGTCGTTCCAAGGGGTCCATAGTTGATCCATCGAAAAAATGTTGTCTTGTCATTTTTTTTTTGCATTAAAATGAAAAAAAGTGATCAGAAATGGTTTTTGATCGTGTTTTTTACCGTTGTAGATAAAAATTGTCATAGGGCTTTAGTACCCAATTGTCGCTAATACAGACTGTGACAAAATAGCACGATCTGGATGTCGTGATCGAGAACATTCACAGATATTTTGCAATGAACAAACAACACGTCTTATTTCACACAAATCATCCACAAAACTGATTTGACAATCTTCATTCTCTCTCGCCAGCCGCGCTCTTCTCGCTCTTTGTTCTCTCGCGCTCATTGTGCAATCTGTCAAGTTAGCTAACAAGACAATATTCATAAAGGTACGCACTATTTCTTGGCTCTAAACTCTTATTTATGAATATTAAATGTGTCAACATTGCACGGAGTTTGAAAGGTTTTTGTTTATATATCTAAGGATTGAAATTGGGTTTTGGGAATCTGTGTAGGTCTTTAGGTGAGGCTTTAAAAGCTGCGTTTAAACTCCATTTAGCACAAGATACCAAGATCACGTTATTATGATATTTTGTCATATATTTATTAAGTTGTGTAGTAAACGAAAATGATTCTTGGAATCGTGCTGTTCCGTAGATTGGTGTTATAGTTGCATCTCTTGTTTATTCTGCAAGCTTCATAAAAAATCAAAAATCTATTTTGAATCCAGCAATTTCCCAGAAGACCCTGTTTTATAATGCTAACAACATGTTGTTTTTTTTCTGCTACCCGGCCGACTACACAATACGGGACTGACTTGGGCAATTGCCGTGTGCAACTACATAGCAAACTACATCTATTCAACACACCAGACACGTGTCGCCTGCCGGTCTGATGAGCAGCGATGGGATCGAATCCGGTGGCATTTCGAAATCACCTCGCGGGTGATCGCCCACAGTTAACCCGCGTGTGTCGACGTGTACTAAAAATAAAGCATCTCTCTTATTCTCGATTATTGCATTGCAGTTTGGCTCGTCCCAGAACCTCCGGGGGCTGGCAGAGACAGGTAGACTTGGCGTAATTTTGATCTCTGATCATAAATTCATCAAATTCTGCAAAATCAATTAAGTTTATAAACAGGTTTTTTTTAATTAGAAAAATAATCCAAATTTCAAGTCCCCTTATCTATGTCCCTCAAAGGTTTCGCACCATCTCCGGTGTCAGAATCGGCGAGAAGCCATCAAATGATGTGTGTGGTTGCCATCATTTCCAAAAATCATCCCGCGCCGCCATCTAGATGGGTCGGCCGAGAGTCTGTCTGTCTGTCACGAGTCTCGTCTGACTGATTTGGTCCGTTGAATTTCGTTACGGTGCGATCCATCAATATTTGTTCACATGAGCGGAGAGATGAGTGGTGTTAGCTAGGAGAGCAGTATCTTCCTAAATAGACCTGCCCATCTAACGTTTATTTGCTGTGGGTTTGAACCCTCAACTGTTCAATTTTTTGTTAAGTCAATGTTTTTTTTTTTTGGGAAATTTAAGCTGAGTTTTACTAAAAATTTCTTTATTAAACCATTTTTTTCGGATCATCCAGGGTTAATTCAGAAAGTTCCGATCTCCATCCTCGACCGGGCAAATAATATACCGGGATTACGCCGGAAGTTATGCGATAAGCGCAGAGCTCACAGCAAACAAACACCCAACAATATTGTTTTAACGCTTGGGGAGGCAAATCTTTTAAGAATATTAAAAAGGAAACCCAATTGAGAGGTATCGATTGGAGCCGGAAAAGGCACACAACATAAGAGAAAAGAAGAAGAGAGAACACATAATTAAGGCAAACTTCCTACATAATGTTCTGATTGCGTACAAAAAAAAGCATCAACAAATCAGATTTAATGACTACAGGCACTTGGCTTCTGCTGAGTTTCGGGCGATGTGGGTTGGCCAGCAGCCCAACCAAGAAAAAAAACACATGGAAGTCTCTGCACAGCATGGACGCAAATTAACGAAGAGCTTTTCCGAGGGTGTGGGTTTAGGCTAAAGTCACTTTGAATGCGGTATTAATTACGTTCGTTCAGGAAACCTACTGCATTAGGGCGTTGTGGGTTCCCCGAAGGTGATTCGATCCACAATAAATGATGTCCAGTTGGAGATTTAATTACACATCAGTTTATTTTAGTGCTTTAAGTATAAAACGAATAATTGAAAATATTTGACTAAATTGAACCTTTTCAAAGCATTTTTCATAATTAAGGGCTTAATTCGATTTTTTGGTGCTTTGAGCATGAGCATGAGAGATAATTAATTCGAATTTTTGGTGCTTTGGAATTAAAGTCGTGATTTTAATAATCCGAAAATATGTTTTTCTAAAAGGTTGAGAAAATTTCACACGAGTTTTACTTTAAAACATTAAAATCGGATCAATAGTTTCCAAGATATCATCGATTGAAAATTGAGCACCGAATGGGTAGCACTTAGAAAAACTCGTAATGTCAATTCTTTGCAAGGTTTTATCAACGGTGTCAAAAATAATGTATTGAATTTCACAGCAATTCAAAAAAATACTTTCCATAAAAAATCGAGGATGAGCATTATTTAAAAATAAAATAAAAACAATTTATTTAAAATTTCTTTAAAATTTATTTAAAATTAAAAAAACTCGAAACGATGATTTTATCACATAAGTACTTTTGATTCCAAATTCAATTTTACATCCAAAAACGATTCCATTCCAAAATCACATTTTTTCACAAATTCATAACTTGGCAAAATACAAAACGTCCGTCATACCCTATAGCTCAAAATTTTTCAATTTTTGTCTGCAAAAACATCAAAAAATTTAAAAAAAAAACAATCAAAAAGTTGTAAAGTTTGTCAAAATAGAATTTATGTGATAAAAAGTTAATAAAAACGGGCATTTTTTCCGTGTACCCATTTTTCTGAATAATCCTAATCATAATCTATAATTTTTACGCAAGACACCAAATCGCTCAGATAATCCCTTCTCGAGGTACAGATTCAAAGGGAAAATTATGTTTTTTTTTTGCATCACCGGCGTCGATTTTTTAAGTGATGATAACTCGGAAATATGCGTTAGATTTTCAATATTAACAAATGAAACTATAATGTTCCGATCGTTGGATTATTTTTTTCAGATCCACCCTAACAAAAGCCTCCCTTTGAAAAGGCATTAAAACTCATATTTTTGACCATATCAAATGGAAGGATTGAATTAAAGATTTTGAAAATATATTTTTTCGAAGGAGCGGAGAATATTGCGTTGGCTGCCTGCTCATAAAAAAAACCAAAAACAAACTAAACTAAAATCTTCAACAAATTTAAGCGTTTACTTACTTACTTACTTACTTACTTACTTACTTACTTACTTACTTACTTACTTACTTACTTACTTACTTACTTACTTACTTACTTACTTATTTACTTACTTACTTACTTACTTACTTACTTACTTACTTACTTACTTACTTACTTACTTACTTACTTACTTACTTACTTACTTACTTACTTACTTACTTACTTACTTACTTACTTACTTACTTACTTACTTACTTACTTACTTACTTACTTACTTACTTACTTACTTACTTATTTACTTACTTACTTACTTACTTACTTACTTACTTACTTACTTACTCACTTACTTACTTACTTACTTACTTACTTACTTACTTACTTACTTACTTACTTACTTACTTACTTACTTACTTACTTACTTACTTACTTACACCAGAAAAGAGGTAAAATTACACATTTCCAGAGGTAAAATTACACCTTTTTTATGACATAAAAGATGTACCCCTTCCCAGTTGTAATATTACCATGATTTTTTTTTCTGTGTACTTACTTGATTTTTTAAATATATATATTTTTTTAATTTGGTTGAAATTTTGTCAATGCCTTCTCTGAAACCTGTATTCTGATTTCTGTATTATTATTCTGAAATTTTGTATCTTGAGAAGGGACTTTCTGATCGATTTGGTAACTTCGGCAAAGTTGTACGTTGTGATTAGGACTTTTCTTATTTAACATTCTTTGACTAAAAGTTTAATTCCCGAAATATATGATTTTTAATTTTTGAAATATTTTGATATGTTTTAAGGGACTAAAAAACATCTTCTGAGCCATAGTGATAGTCCATATGATTTAAACAAAAATGAAAATCTGGATATTATAAATCATTTTTTAAGTTATAGCTAAAAGTTTTCATTTTAATTCATTTAATTCTTGAAAGAAAAGCACCTCTGAAAATAATATTTCCTATAATTTTCTCTCTGGAACATTCAAAATCGGGCAATTAGTTTTTGAGATACAGCCCAACAAGAATTCAAATCGATGAAAATGAATTTCTCTAAGTGTCACCTAATTAATTTTCAACTGACAATATCTCGGAAACTATTGGTTCGATTTGCTATGTCAAAAATTGAAACTTTTGTGATTTTTTTTTATCTTTTCAATAAAAATAATTTTAAAATCAAGCTTAACCTTGAAAAGGTCTACACACTAAAAAATTTGGAATTTTACATTTGACGTGATCGTATATTAAACCTAATACCAAAACATGTAATCGTATATTTGATGTAAAATTATGTTTATTTTGACGTAAACTGATGAAATTCTGGTTGGAATACCATAACCTCATGCGAAACCTAAAATTACATTACTTATAACCCAACTTCACGTTTTATTTGATGCACATAACTGGAGCATCAAATTTGATGTAATTTTACATCAAACGAAACCTAATTTCACGAGCTTTAGCTGTTACACTTTTGTCTGAGTGGCGAAACGTCAAAACGTTCGCCATGTTTGACGCCGCAAAAAATATTGTTGCATCAGCGTTTTTCGTCAAGATTATCTTATTTTTTTTTTCTTTACTGGCCTGGACCTGCTTTTGGCACTCAAATCTATGAGAAAGGTAAGTTTAAGCATTCTTGAGGTGGCAAAATAGAACACTAATAGTTTTGACGTTTTCCGTTTCGTTGCGGTTTGTCGCAGGTTGCCGAAATCATCGAGCTCAAAGAAAAAATCGGCGATGTTCCAGTTCCAGTTCTGTCCACTGAAGAGGATGTTCCCGGAGTGGACCAAAACCGTAGTGCCCAAGAAGTGAGTTCCTTCAAGCATGGCAACATCTCCAGTTGTGTGGCCAACACACTCCAAACGGCATGCCGGAAAATTTGTAATGGAACAAAGCCATAGATGAAATTTCGATGAAAATGCGAGGAAGAAAAATAAGACGATTTGTGACTGTGAAAGAAATTGTGTGATGAATTGAAATGTGTTGCAATAAAACCATAAACTTCAGATAAACAAACGTTTCTTTTTATCCAACAAGATTCCTATTAGAATCATTCTCCACCAAACAATATGTTAATGTAATTTTACACGAACTGTGATGATTGTTGGTCGTGTAATTTTACGTCTTATTTAACACAAATTTAGGTCTGATTAGATGCTCCAGTTATGTGCATCTTATTTGACCGAAAATTACACGTTTTTTTCTTAGTGTGTAACAACAGATAAATTTCGGGATTTCGCCCAAATATTTTTTTTTAATGCAGAGATAAAAAAAATCAATTGAAAATCGGACCAACATTTTTCGAGATATCGTGAGTTGAAAATTACAAGCTAATTAGGTGACACAGAAAAAACTCTTCATTTTGCGGAAAAATCTCAAACTATCAAAGTCACCCGGGTTTACTGTAGCAAATTTTAGATTGCTATTTCATAAAAATAAAGTACTGACTACTACTATTACTAGTTTTAGTTTCACTGAGCAATCACTGAGAGAAAACTTGAAAGATACCGAACTTCTTTTTTTGTACAATATAACGATGAAATACAAGATTTTTCAGATTTTCTGGAGAAATTTTGTGCTAACTGATACAATAATAGGGGTAATTATCTACCAACTCACACGAAATCGGGAAAAGTTGCCCCGACCCCTCTTCGATGTGCGTGAAACTTAGTCCTAAGGGGTAACTTTTGTCCCTGATCACGAATCCGAGGTCCGTTTTTTTATATTTCGTGACGGAGGGGTGGTACGACCCCTTCCATTTTTGAACATGCGAAAAAAGAGGTGTTTTTCAATAATTTGCAGCCTGAAACGGTGATGAGATAGAAATTTGGTGTCAAAGGGACTTTTATGTAAAATTAGACGTCCGAAGTTTTGAAAAAGTTACTTTTTGCGTTTCTCTTTGTTTCGTCGTCCGTGTCTATCGCGGGTGACCATGAACGGCCATGATCGATGACGACCAACTTTTTCAAAACTTTTTTTTCGTAAAATCGCGATAACTCGTGATGTTTATAAGCAAACCCCTTATGTCTATATATCAAAATTTTTGTAATTGTCTGCTCTACATCTTTGTAGAACATTGTTACACTCTAAAAAATAACCCTGCAAACTTAGAAAAAAACACAAAATTTTAAAATGAAAAATTTTGTTCTAAATGAAAAAATGACCCTTCTGGGTCAATGTAGATTCGAAAAGCACATTAAATTTCCCATAAAATGACATGTTCCAAAAATTTTTACAGTCGAGTAACGGAAAATGGGAGAATTTTTAAAACTTTTTTAGTGTTTTTTTTCGATGAAAAGTACGTTTTTTCGGAATTCTGAGTACGCCATCAAATCGGGCGTCAAATTTTACATAAAAGTCCCTTTGACACCAAATTTCTATCTCATCACCGTTTCAGGCTGCAAATTATTGAAAAACACCTCTTTTTTCGCATGTTCAAAAATGGAAGGGGTCGTACCGCCCCTCCGTCACGAGATATCAAAAAACGGACCTCGGATTCGTGATCAGGGATAAAAGTTACCCCTTAGGACAAAGTTTCACGCACATCGAAGAGGGGTCGGGGCAACTGCTGTGTGAGTTGGCGGAGAATTACCCATAGGTAAAAAGTCAAGTGCAGAAAAAATTAATGTGATGTAAATTGATGTAATGTTAACTTTTGTAGTAATTTTTATATTTTGCTTGAAGTTTTCTAATTTTTCTTTTTTGCTCGAGTGAAAAGTTTACAAGCAATAAATTAATTCATATGAAAGAACTGTTTTTGTACAAGCTTAAGGATAAACCTTAATTTTTCCAAATGTTCACACTGACTGCGTCTTCAAGCCATTTACTCCACGTAACTTTGCAGTTATTTTGCTCCCGAGTCCGAACGGAAACTTTTTCCATAAAGTATTGCGCCCGAGGGCTGCACACGTCCGCACCAGCTGGAATCTGCACCATGGAGGCCCAGAAGTTCAGCCTTCCGCTGAATAGGGCTAATAAATTCAACGGCTAAATAATGCTGGAACTGGGCCGGTCCTTCCGGGTGCACCGAGGTTCTCGTTTCTGGGCTTGGAATCGCAAGAAATTTAATTTAAATGTCGTCAAATGGGAAAACTTTTCTAATGTTTTCCTACCAGAAAATTCAAAGAGAATATAAAAATCCAAACGTTTTTTTTCTAATTCAATAAAAGTACGATTGAGATCTAATAGTCGCATAAGGTGCCAAATCATGCTGTAATTTCGATTGCCCTCACCATGTTCTAGTCAAGATTTATTCCTCATTTGCATCTCGCATCGCGCCAAATGCCAACCGACGTCAGTGATTCAGAAATTCAACGAACGACTACATAATGGGACACATTTGTAATTCACATTCCGAAGAAAGTGATTTTCACTGGAGGAAAGTAATAAAATACGTGCCCTCGGTTTCTTTTCCTGTGGCAGCAGTCCAACAAAAAAAAACCGAACGAATCGTCATTAAACGAAAATCGATAGCTTGTGGGACCCCCCGGCCGGCGACGACGACGTCCTTTTTTTTGGTAGAATATATAGTTCAAACAGTTTCCAATTCTTAAGATGGGCGGTCAAATGGAGTTTGGGCGAGCAAACAAAAAAAAAATGATGACCGAAATGACCGGAGGTTGTAATCCAATAATCTCAATTTCGCTTATCGAGACTTTGCTGGAGCAAGAAATCAGCTGACGTTGCGGGAAGGTTGATGAATTCTTGAGGCTAATTAGCTTTGATGACGGTTTATTTTTGAGGGATTCAAATAGATTGCGTTTTGAAGAAAAAGGTCTAATTTGATATGGCGTTATCAATTCATCTTATGACATTCATCAACAAAACCAATTTTGAAATGAGTTATATTATGTGCAAGTCATGTTTTAACATACAAAGCAATTTGTTTTTCAATCTATCTATCCTTAAACTTTTTTAAAGTTAGGCTTTACGCAACGAATTAATTTTCTATATAATCATGCTCACAGTCTGGTAGCATCCCTACCATATTCATAATGGAATTAATCGCTCCCCGATGAGCGATAAAGTTACCAATCGACAGTTAAATTATAATTGTTTTCCCATTCTATCGCACTCGGTCTGACCACATGGCCGTCTCGGTCAGATCTGCAAACCAAACACAACCGATTGCGGAATCCAATCCTATATGCCTGGAAATGCTATGATGTGGACACACTCGATGCATAGTGTTGAATTTAGAATTTTAGTAGCGGTTAGATTGTTAGCTTTAGGAGTTGCACAGTATGAAAATTGTATCTTATTATCGTTTTGTTTGATTTTTCCCAAAAGGCATATTTTTAAAATAAATTTTTGTTCAATGTGTAAAACTAATTACTTCCAATGAAAATTTGTGTAAATTTCTTAACGTGCATATTCCGTAACTTGATGGCTATCTATAGAAATCAATCGGGCTCGTCGATAAGTATGCACTAATGAAGTGGTGAGGTAAAATGTACCACTTCGAAATTATTTGAAAATCGCAAATATCATTTGAACTTACGGAAAATATTTCGTCGTGTTAGTGCTATCTTGCCGCCATTCACTTTTTGTTATTTCGTACACAGAGGAAAAAACCTAAAATTCGAAATTCAAACAATATCAAACAGCAATTCCGGGCTTATTTTTTTCTGGGACTTCCTTGGCCAAAATAATTATACCCGTATGCCAGGGTGACCACGCCTTTTTGGGGTGGACCAAAAATTTCAATTTTCTTCGATTTTCACAAAACCACGTTTTTTTCTCTAAAACTAATAACTCCGCACCATTTTAACCGATTTTACCTGCCTTTGATGTAAATGAAACGTTAGCATAGCATAGCATTGGTGTCTACCCGTAGCTGCTACTTCGTTATTGACCAGGACCCCCAAACATTGCTCCGTGGACCACATATGAAAAGTAGGAACCAATCATCACCCCTTCGCAATTTTCAAAGGTCCCTATCATGCTGATCAATACCGACGCCGGCCACGACCAGAGGTAAGACACGGGGAAGTGGATGGGAATGTTAGTCCGATACTTGAGTGATGGGACCGCCAAATCGACTGCGTCTCCGACAAAGTATCACATGAGTTTTGAGGGGTTAGTAAGATGGGTATGAGGTCAGGATTCACTGTGGTAGGTGATGCGACCATAACCAATTTGTTTATCGGTTGAAATTTTAAAAATCTTAGGCAGCCGGCTGCGGAAAGATAGCTATCTAGGGATTTAAATATACTATTAATTCGACCGCGATTCTTCAGAAATTCTCCGTCGGCGTGCCTTCCGATCAACGGTGATGTAGGAAGGGCTTCATTTATTGAAATGATTATTGAAATGATATAGAAAGGGCTTAATCCAGCAATACGACTTGCTAGTCTCAAAAAAAAATAGGTACGTTTTTATAGAAAACTATAAATAGAGAACAACACAAAAAAACTCATCGGCCAACGAACGCGAGTGGAAAAAAAAACAATGAAAAAAAAGAAGGTAAAAAAACAGAACTGCGCGTCCCGAAAAGCACCACACTACTGATGCCATTATTTAATTATAATAGCCAATCACCCCATGCACTCGAACAGCGACACAAAAGAGACGGAAAATAACACGAAAAAAAACAGGACTGCGCGTCCACACAGGCACCGCACTACTGATGCCATTATTTAATTATAATAGCCAATCACCCCATGCACTCGAACAGCGACACAAAAGAGACGGAAAATAACACGAAAAAAAAAACAGGACTGCGCGTCCACACAGGCACCGCACTACTGATGCCATTATTTAATTATAATAGCCAATCACCCCATGCTCTCGATCAGCGACACAAAAGAGACGGAAAATAACCCCTTTGATGTAAATGAAACGTTATCAAAAAACTAATTTAAAGTTGCAAAAATATAGCCTGACATTTGAAAATGACGTGTACAATCATAAAATGCTGTTTTGAAGGTCTCGGGACCAAAAACCTATATCTGAAACAGAAACTCTAGTAAGATACTAGGAAGATTTGTTATTGTTTCTTGCTAAATGTTGGCCATACTTATTCCATAACACTTTTTGTTATTGCAACGAAATTTGTAACTACATCCTTCAGTAATTTTATTTTGCAGAATTTATTTTACTTTCCAATTCCTTTTTCTTCTTTTTGTTTGTTTGCATTTCTTTCTATAAAATTAAATCATTATCTTGTGGCTGCATTAAAATCTAGAGTTTTTTTTAAGTATTGTGATTCATATGCTAATAGGGACTTTAAAAAAAACTCTTGAGACTATTAGACATATAAAATTGCTATACCTATTCAGACTGTAGTCTCGATTCACCCCAGTAGACTATATTTAAAATAAAAACTGCATTTCGCAAAAACTTGAGCATTTTACCTAAAAAAACCAAGTCCGTCCCAGATGGCTCAACAAAGTTAATCATTATAACTATCAGGGGTGCTCAAAGTTTTTGAGGCTGACATAAGCTTGGGGGCCAAATATAAAAAAAAATATTTTTTTAAATAAATAACTTTATTTCAAACCATAAAATTGTAAACTACACATAGAAATTTAAGTTTTTTTTTTTGAATTATTTGGTATTTTTGAACATATTCGTCATTTAAATATTGGAGAACAAAAAATGAAATTTTACCAACAGTTTTATTCAATTGGTACAATTTTTTTAAATAACACGAAAAAAGCAAAAATATTGCAATTTTCATGCCTCAACCAACAGGGTCTACGATAACTTTGTTAAAAAAAAGGTGCAGGTGGTTATGTTCTACATGACCAATATGACAAAGAAATTTGTACAAAACTCCTAAAAAATTATTCTATTATATTTTATTTTTTAAATCATTGCCTATTTATTTACTCCTGAATAATTTATTCCAATTAAATGTTTTCAATCTTTGGCACCTCTGTGGAAATAAATTGCCAAAACAAGAAAATATTGCCAAAACAAGTATGGTTCGGAAAATGCCACGGAACCAAAAACCATGAATTTTGATACCCATACTGCACCAAGTCGTATGGTTCGATAAATGTCCCCCCGGTAGAACTTTCTCTAGGGCACTGGCCAATCCGGTGAAAATGGCCATTTTCATTACCAGTTTCAAAAACCATGAATTTTGATACCCATATTGCCCCAAGTCGTATGGTTCGATTAATGTCCCCTCGGAGGAACCTTCTCCAGGGCACTGGCCACTCCGGGTTTGGCCAATATCCTATAAATGTGGTCCCAACCCCATTGCCCCAAATCATTCTGGTTTTCCGGTGACCGTCCTAACAATCTTCATTAGAACAGAATTCCTCCCAATTTGGTGCACATACTGTGTCTTTCAATGTGTGCGTGTGTGTGTGAGCAATAAAATTACCACCGTGCACTTTGACGAAACCTCGTGAGGCACTGACATTTTCTGAGGCTAAGTGCTAGCTTATAAATTTCGCATGAAATGTGGCAACAGTGGTGCCACATTCTCGCGTGACAGTTTCACGAAAGCAGGATAGGAGGCAACATTTACTACGTGCTTTCAGCCAATCAGCAGCCGGGATTTTTTCTGCATTCATTTTTTATTTTCATCTTAACTTTTAAGTACTTTAACAAAGTTTTATCAACTTTGTGAGGTAATCAACTTGTACTTTAAGACTTCCCCTTTCGTTTGGTGGGTAAAACATAATGATTGTTTGAATGAGGGGGAAGATATGTATAAGCATTTGAAAAACGACACAAATCGTTACACTTTCGCTTCGCGAAATTTTGGATTGACACCCGTAGACAGTGCCCTTAGGACAAAGTTCTTTGTCAAAATATTTCACGGTCTGGTTTAGGTTGATAGATGATTGATACTTTTGTGACTGAAGACATTCGTTGTTGTTCAAATTAAATGAAATGAAAATGAAAAATGGTCTTTAACTTGTATTTTCACATAATTTTTTTCCTCGAAAAAAATTGTTTAAAGAAGTGAGCTTGGAAAATTGAGTAATTTTATAATTATTGAAATTGCTACGAAAATTATAAATCGTTGTGAATATATTTTTCAACAATTATTTCCCAAGTTTCAATAATATTTTATTAAATTTTAGTAAGTCTGAATCAGATGTTACGTACCTTCAGTGGGGGTGACATTGGGTCTGGGGGGTGAAATTGGGTCAGAGTGATTTTTTACGGATTTTACTATTTCTCAGGTTATTCTCAATGAAACTGAATTCTGTTAAAGGGGTTGTGCAGGGGACATCTTAAGATGACTTCGCTGAAAAAATCTCGTTCAGATGTCTAAAGTTGGGGTACGTTTTTGGCCAAAAATGACCTCTCGAAAAATCATTTTTCTAATATTTGTGTTAGAATTGCTCGAAAACTACCCAAATGTTTGAAAATCTCCACTTCAAACATTGTAGCGTGTCAATACGATTCCCTCGAACAAGAAACGCTGTTGGATGACTTGTTTTTACCATATCTTTGTATTTCAGCTTCATTTTAGTTTCATTTGACCCAATGTCACCCCCTCTAAGGGGTGAGATTGGGTCAATTTTCAAACTATTGGCATTTAAGGTAGTGTTCATCAAAATCTACCATATTTTGGGAAAATGTTAGTAAACTATCTAAGAACAAATAAACGTTGAAAGATTTTCGATGTTTTTTAAATTGTTTTTGTTATTAAGAAATTTCGAGAGGTGTTTCGTTTTTTGACCCATAGTCACCCCCACTGACGGTACTCAATTCGTAGCCCAAATGTCTTGAGTTCGAATCCCAAGATTGGCGGTTTAGAAGTGCAAAAAAAGTTTGGAGCCCAGCCTATAAAAATACACTTTAGTAAAATTTTAACGTTTCATAACTCATTTTGAAATTTCCTGTTTTCAATCACATGCACACCTGTGAAATTGTTTCAATAAGTTGGATTTTTTAACAAAATATCTGTTTCGTATATCAAAGTATAGATAAGTCATTGGTTTCATATCAGCTTAAACTAAAAATGTTCACTAAATCTTAACTTTAAGAATTATAAAATCACATTACAGGTGGTCCAAAGGGCCATTTTACATGATCATTCAAAATGGGTCCGTGGGCCACAAAAAAATCACCTCGCCTGTATTCTATCATTCGAACAAACATTTTAAAAGGCTGCTATAATAATCCTTAGTGACTTATGTGTTATTTAATAGCCTAATGTTTGAACAGCTTTTGCATATAAAAAAAGCATCCAAATGGAACAAACAGATGCTTTTTTTACCAAAAATAAATACAAACATTTGAATGGGCTTATGTGACATTGTAGAATCGCTCTAACTTTTTAACAAAAAGAGCAAGCAACTTAGATCTTTTGCATTTTTAATGCTGTAATAGGCCCTGAAGACGTGGCCAAAAATAATACAAGAAAATTATAGATGGAGACGCCTGGCTATCCAACTTTTAAACTTTTTCAATTTATTCAACAATCCAGCTTACCCCACGAACTCGTTTTTAAATTGTTACCGTACGTTAAAGGTGTGTTCTTATCTGCGCTTGAATGGTTCGGCTCAATTACTCATTTGATTTGAATCACTCGCGAATTCCCCTCCACAATGGAACCGATTGTCAATACGGTCTGACGGGGTTGACTGATTTGATACGCTCAGTATTCGTTCGTCGCTCGCTCCCGGGGGGAGAGCCGTCTTTTTAGCGAAATCCACTTTTAGAATGAATCTCCTTATGAATTTTAGATAATTTCGTTCCTAACTGGATTCATTGGCAGCTGCCAGTTGCATTTTTGGCACCGGTTCGTGGCATTCAGAATCATATATTTTATGCGCGCACATATTCGAAGAAATTCAATCAACTATTTCCAATTTCTCTCTCTCGTTTCAATTTCAGCTGCACCTGCAGTAGAAATGCCCCCCTGCCGCCATGGCCCTGCGAGGTTGGCGACTGTTCGGGTTGGCCGGAACGATCCTGGTGTACATCGGCGGCATTCTGTTCCTGTCCTTTGTCTCGCTGCAGAGCCCGAACCAGCAGAAGCGTAACCATGCCCGGGGTTACGGCGCTGGCGGCGGCGGTGGCGGTCCCGGCTCCGGCGGTGAGTTTGAAACGTTGCGCAACCGTGACCTTGGCCTGCTGGGGAAGAAGCCCCCGCTGCAGTGGTGCACGGAACTGCGGTACGCGGATGCTCCGGTGCCCCAGCAGAAGGCCTTCAAGCTGCTCCAGACGTTTCCGGGGCATTTCGTGAAAAAGTTCCACCAAAGTTACCACGCCCCGGTCAAGCTGGACACTGAGCAGCAGCAGCCGCCACAGCACTACGAGGTCCACAAACCGGTGGTCGTCGATTCCGTGACGTCCTCAAAGTCCCAAACCCAGTCGCCACAAAGGCCTAATAGTAACAGCAACAAATTTAACAGTAAGCTAGCAGATAGTGATAGAATAGCAGCAGCAGCAGCTTCGACCGGTGCAGATCGGCATCTACCTCCGGTGGCAAAGACGTCGGTGTCGACGACGGTGGCGAGGCCACTGACGGCGCTGGTGTCTTTCCCCGGCAGTGGAAACACCTGGCTGCGGTACCTGTTGCAGCAGTCGACGGGTGAGATAGTGGAATTAAGATTTGTCGGTGGTCTGACCATTTTTTTAATTTATTCTTTTAGGTATCTTCACCGGAAGTGTGTACAAAGATTACGGCCTACTCAAAAGTGGCTTTCCTGCGGAAAATATAGCCAATTCTTCGGTAAGTACTACCCTATGAGCTTATAGTTTCACAAAACATGTTTGAAGAATGTTATAGAACTTAACTCATCGCTTCTCAAAACAGTACCCTACAATGCAAAAAAAATTGACCCATTAGGTTTAAAGTGCCTAATAGACAATAGGCACTTTAGGTTGAACCTTTCTAATTTCCACGCTGGCACTTATTCTAATTAATTATGTGAGTAATTCTCCGCCAACTCACACAACAGTTGCCCCAATAGGGTGTAATATCAAAATAGATTTTCCAGCACAGCAAATATTTAAGTTCATTCCCCAAAGTTTGGGAACGATTGGTTTAGTCCCCACTTTCCGCAAAGCGATTAAATTTTCCATAGAATTTGTATGGGAAAAAACATTTTTTTATTGTGATATTTATAAAATCCACGTTTCACGGTATATCAAAACCGGACTCATATTCTGATGCTCTGGAATGTGCTTTACAACTTTGCCGAAGAGAGTATGGTGCTAACTTGCTCCTGAAAGAAGATATCCAGAGTTTTTTTTTGAAATGGACCAATAAACTATTGTCTTTCATATGTTTATAGGACCTAATAAAAAAAAACTCTAGATATAGTTTCCTCAAAACTCGTCTAAAACGTGATGTTCGAGTAAAAATTTGTTGCTGTTACTATTAGTTTTAATATTAGCATGAAACGTGAATTTTATATAAATCTAAATCCAAATAAATTGTTTTTCCCATACAAATTTCATAGTAAATTAAATCGCTTTGGGCAAAGTGAAGACTCAACCAATCATTCCCAAACTTTGGGGAGTTGTTTAGGACCCCAGAAGGAACTGAAAAAGTGCTGTGCTCACTAAATTTGAAAACTTTGTTTTTTTTTTCATACAATCATATTACACCCTAATATTACACCCTATTGCCCCAACCCCTCTTCGATTTGTGTGAAACTCTGTCCTGGAGGTCATTTTTATCCCTGATCACAAATCAGTGCTATATTTTTTTTATATCTTCTGACGGAGAGCACCCTTCCATGTTTGAACGTTCGAAAAAAGACGTGTTTTTCAATAATTTCCGTAGTAACAGTTCAATAGGGCGAATCTGCGTTTGTAAACAAGCAGTCTATCCCCCTCTTACTTGACGTGAACTGTCACTTGAGCAAAAGGGATAGACTGCTTGTTTACAAACGCAGATTCGCCCTATTGAACTGTTACTACGGATTTACAGTCTGAAATGGTGATGGTTTTAAAAATTGGTGTCAAAGGGACTTTTATGTATTATTGGAGGCCCGATTTGATGGCGTAAACACAATTCCAAAAAACGTATTTCCAGCCGAAAACAAAACAAAAATAGCTTCAAAAATTCTGACATTTTTCGCTTTATAAGTTTAAAAAAAATTGGAACATAACATTTTATGGGAAATGTAATCTGCTCCATACGAGAAAGTTCTGGACTTGTTGAATTCAAAAATGGCTGAAATACATGATCTTACGGTGGGGTTCGTTCTCCCGTCCTTTGGATTAGTAAGCAAAATGATTTCCACACAACTGTTGTGAGGCTTGCAAGCTTCAAAAGGACTTATTCTAATCTTATTTAATACAGAAAATTTATTGAATCCACTAAAAAGATGATTTTCAATCACTCCTGAAAGTTTCATGAAGATATTTCATCATAGAACTGAGTAAGAGACGATTTAAGCCCAAAATTTTGCCATGCGCAAAGCGGACTGTCAAACTTACTGTGCGCATTTCTCTAAACACCGAGTTGATTTACGGGTGCCACGATATCTCGAGATGGGATGGACAAAATTGGCTGAAATTTGAGGGGAAGACTCTCTAGACATATCCCGCGTTTTAAATCATGATAGAATTAGGGGAAATATACCCATTTTAAATACTCTAAGCCGTTCGACCAATTCTCACGTTACGGTGGTAGACCCACAGGAATCAATTTCAGGGAGTTCTGGATGATCTTGGATACCCGAAAATATCAACAAAGTAGTCTACCATACCCACTATTGGCATATGATCCGGAGTCGAAATCTATCGACCACTTGCTTATTTTGGTGGTAGACCCTCAGGCCACCGACACCGACGTAACACTCAAGTAAATCCGGCCAAAATCGGTTGAGCCTGTGACGAGATATTCCAGTGACATTGATTTGGTACACATGTCTACATACAGCCAAACACACAGACATTTGCTCAGCTGGTGATTCTGAGTCGATATGTACAAATGAAGGTAGGTCTAGGAGGTCTAATTAAAAAGTTCATTTTCCGAGTGATTTTATAGCCTTTCCTCAGTAAGGTGAGGAAGGCAAAAAGATGACCCTTCTTTGCATCACCCCTCCGGTAAGTCCGGTGAGCTGTCAAACGGTTTTTCGAAACATGTATCAGCAAAGCAACACTGATTCTATTTTGTTTGTAAACACAAATCAGCTGATTCATTCATAAACTACGATTTGTTTGCAAACAATGGGTCGAGCAGTGTTGCGAAATATTTTTTTATCGGCAAGGGGTGATTCCAAGGAAGTAATTGGGGTGAGTCGTGCTGGGACACATTTCAGCAGATTTTTTACATGGAGTGTTACGTCGGTGTCGGTGCTCAGGCCTTAACTTCTGGGAGTTCTTGGATGACCTAGGATAGCTGAACAAATCTACAACATCCGGTTTGAACACGGTTGCTGTGTTTGAAACGGAATTCGTATACGATTCTAGTTAGTTTCCGTTTCAGAATTCAAATTGAATTAACTGGGTATCTTGCAACATCAATTTATGTTGCGCGACATTTTTTGGAAGTGTTGGCAAAAATTATGAAAATTTACCAGATTTCGGCTTTAGTGGTACCTTAAATCAACATTTTTAGATGTATCAACAATGGAGAGTTGCTTGCTCACTTTTATTTGAGCTATTTCTTACTTTGGAACAGTCAGAAACACTTTATGAAAGCTGTAATTCATGATCAAAGTGCTGATAGGCCGATAATAGAAAAAGGCTGAGAAAGGGTATAGTTCCCCTACATGTTTAGAAATCAATCTTATACATGTTTGAAAGAACCCAAAACACACTAATATATCATTTGAAAAATTTGTTATTTTTAAAAAATTATTCATGTTTGACAGAATAATAAAAAGATATAAACAGACAAAAAATTAATGAAGAAAAAATGCAATAATCAGAGAAAAATTTAAAATTAAAAACAAAAGTTTCATATTTTCAAAACTGTTTATTTTGAAAGAGTTCTAAAAACTCCCAGAAGTTCATGCAAATGTCCTAAAACTTTACAATATACCTTAGAATGTGAAAACTCACAGATAATAATGCTTGAAAATCTCGTTATTTTTCAAGAATTCGACGATCTTTAATTTCTCAGAGAAAGGTATCAGAAAAGATTTTTTTGCAAACGCATTTGACCGATTCTTAGCCAAATAGTCACTTTTTTCAAATTTCAATACGATTTTTAAAATGAAAAATTTCTGTTTTTATTATGATTTAAAAATTGCAATGTTCTTTAAAGGCGTTTTTTTCACCTCAAACGCCAAAAATATTGACCAAATAAGGTCTGCAAGCCATTGAATGGGAGAGGAGTTTTTCATAAATCTGCTCCTTTCGTTGTCCCGTCACGCAAAGAAACGACTGGCAAAAACTCAATGTTCAACCAAAACGTTCAGTTCAAGGAGCATAAGATTCGTTTTTCAATTTGTGATAATGTGTAGAAGAGCAAAAGTTAAAAAAAATATGCTACAAAATTGTAGCGATTGTCTTGGTGTGCCTTTTAAAAGTCCAGTTTTACGATGTTGTCCCGTCACGCTACATTTTCATTTTAGAGGAAGCACAGGTACAATTTTGTTCATCTATATATATAAAAAATTTCGATGGTTTTGTTCGAACGCGAATCAATTCAACACGGAACGTCGGATCGAGGTGCTTTTTGTTGCGTTGGGTTCGTATAAGCCCAAGGAAGGTTCTTACGCTAACTAATTGACACTTTGGCCACTCTGAGACCGATTCCGGAGAATCGGCAAATTGTATGGAAAAAGTTACGTAAAATCAAATGATCACAGGAGGCTGAATGAGCAAAAAAGTTAAAAACGTCAACAAACGAAAAAAGGCAGAACGAAGTTTGTCGGGTAAGGCTTGTTCTACATAACATTTCTTTGTAGGAAAATCAATTATCTTTCAAAATATGTAAAAACATTGGGGGGTTTCTTCTTTTATTTTGCCACTACAGCCAAAACGCTGAAAAAAGCATGGGAAAAGGAGCCAAAGAATCGATCAATTGAAGACATTCTATTGTATCCTCATTCCCAGTGTTGCAAATTAGTGATAAAAAAGCTTTCATTTGATTTTCTCTGCACCAAAAACATCAGAGAGGCGGTGCGGTGGGATGATCGTGAAAGCGGGAATGAGAGAGAAAAGGAGAATGTCAGACGCGAGTGTGTAAACACAAAAACGTGCTCGGCTATGTTCGGCGCTGAGAATATCAATATTGAGAGAAGAGCAGTTGTATTTGGGGCATGAGTATTCAGGCTTGATAATTGTAGTTGCTGAGAGCTAGTAGTTTGATATTTGAAAAAAAAAACACTGCTCATTCCCCAACAAAAAATGCCAAATTCATTATTACATTAAAAGCTTGTGATATTCGGAGAAATTCATGTTTAATTTTCTTGAAAATCAATGGATCCTCTCTCCTATTCGCAGGTCCTCGTCGTAAAAACGCACGAGTGGGGCCCGACCGCGTGGACCCCGTACGGGCGGGCCATCCTGCTGATCCGGGACCCGGAGAAGTCCATCCTGGCCGAGTTCAACCGCCAAAGTGGGGGCCACGTCGGGTTCGCGTCGCCCGACCGCTACCGCCGCACCAAGGGCCGATGTATGTAGCAAGATTTGGCTATATGTTTTGAAAATAACTTGATTTTTTGTAAATTTTAGACTGGACCCAATTCGTCAAGAACAAGCTGTGGGCCTGGGAGCAGACCAACCTTTCGTGGGCGAAAAACTTTACCGGCGAGGTGAAGCTGGTCTTCTACGACGATCTGGTGGAGAACGTCGAGGGCACACTTCGAAGCATTCTCAAGTTCCTCAAATTCCCGGTGAATGAAGTGAGAGTAGTGATTTTAACCGTCAATTTTGGTAAATTAATGGCTTCTTTTTTTTTATTTTAGGAACTCTTGGCGTGCGCCCTGATGCGAAAGGAGGGAATCTACCGGCGCAAGAAGCGAATTCTACAGTTCGACCCGTATAGTCCGGCGATGCACGCGATCATCGACGAGAAACGTGGCGAAGTGTACGCCGCGCTGGGACGCTACGACGCGCACTGAATCTAGTCGCACAATGGAGAAACATGTAGAAAAATTTTAACCAAAAACAACAACCAATAACCAATCTAGTCACTGATTTCGGCCATAATTTATATAGCGCTAGTTTGTTAGAAATTAAACAAAAGAATGTAAAAATCATCGGTCTACCAGCAAATTCGAGGCATTTCATTAAAAATTAGAACTAAATTGCTTCCAAAATTCGTTCTCCTTCCACGATCAAAATTTCTTTCCAAAAAGAAGCTACAATTATAATTACAATGTAAAAAAACAGATCGCAAACCAACTGAAAAACTCGCGTAGACAAGATATTTTTTAAGTCAACATTAGTATTTGCGTAATTTGTACTTATATAGATTTTAACAACTGAAACTATTGATAGTTCACAAACAAACAAACAAAAACGGTAACGAACAACAATGCTCTAGTCACAAATACAAAACAAATCAACACAAACCAAATAAAATGCCAGAGGACAACAAACAAACACACAAAGCATACATAACATAACAGATAGGTGCATCAATGTAGTGCAAAATAGAGACAGTTTGTGAAAAACTTGTAAGACTTTTAGCAAATATGTGAATAAAATACCAGTTACTCAGCAGCAGTGTGGAGTGTGGTGTGGTGCAATTCTTTTTTGCGACAAATGCTGTGCACGCACACTTACACACTCGCACAAACACACATTACCAGGCAGAGATACATAGTACCATTGTTTATGAAATGTTTACATAACCAAAGAGAACACAACAGAGGAAAAGAGTTTGTCGAAAGGATTGAGAACTTCGGCAAACGAAAAATAATGTGGCAATAAATAATGTGAAATAGAAATATTGTTGTTTTTTGTTATCCGAAAATGCCTGAAGAAAAAAAAATTCCCCATCCCTCACCAATTATCTGGAAACAATATAATTACTGTTGAAGAGTTTTTAAACAATACCCAAAAAGCGTTTTTTTTTTTTAATTTTGTTAACCGATATATTTATTTTTTTGCGCTGGATGGCTTTCATTTTACTAGGTGTCCTGTTCTAGAAGAATTGGTTTTTATTCATTTTTGTCAATTCCTAAGCAGCCGGGGTTGGACAATTATCACACATACATGACGAAATTCAGTCTGCAACCCGCTAAGATTAACATTTCCATGCGAATGCGAACTTTTTTATTTGATTTAAATGTATTTCAAGAGTTTCCAATTGTTAAGTTTTTACAAGATTGACTTCCTTTTGAACCTTTTCTAATAATTTTATTCTAATAAAATTTCCCGCGCAAAAATTCAATTTTCGTGCGGTTTGATGAAGTGTAATTCATAAGGATAAAAGTATTGATACTTTTGAATTAATACTACCCCATTTTTTGATTTTTTGAAACCAGTGCTGTTAATCGTTTTATTAAGCGACGTTTAACTTAAGGGTAATTCTCCGCCAACTCACACAGCAGTTGCCCCAACCCCTCTTCGATTTGCGTGAAATTTTCTTTTAAGAGGTAACTTTTGTCCCTGATCTAGGCTTAGTGATTTTTTACGCTCGAAAATGGCAAATTTCACGGGGACCTCAATTTCAAAACACAAAATTTCACGCAAATTTCGCGGAACTTGAAAAATGCTAAAATAACTCTGAAAATCCTATGTTTAAATCATAGAAACTAATTTTTATGCTTCATCATATATTATTCTTCAATAAACTAAAAAAAAATTCAGTAAGTTAGAATGCGACACACAAAAAATTCTCCTAATTTTTCAAAAAAACATATTCCTCCTGGTTTTTGGATGGTCTCTATATAAATTTTGAAACAAAATGTAGGGCACGCGTAATCTCATTTACTGAACTGCTTTTTTAATATTCGACTAATAAAGCTAAAATGATTCGCTAATTTGCTTCTGTTGTATCATTTTACGTTTTACTGAATTTCATATCAAAGCAAGATTTAACAATCTTGTCCAGTCAAAATGAGTAAAATAAATTGAATTTTCTACGACATTTAGCCCATTCAACCAAATTTTTTTAGGGGTTTTAGCTCACCTTTCAAAAACTAAATTTAAAATCAATTTGTAAAAATAATAAGAAAACAAAAAAGGAGTATTTTTAAACTTTCACGGGAGTCATCCACTCTAGTAAACAAATATCGTTAAAACTAAACAGGCCCAAAAAAAAATAAGTTTATGTTTAAAAAAAAGATATGTTTTTAAAAAGTGATTTCAAAGATAAAAAATACTCTTCATTTTATCATGAATAAAACGAAGCTTGATTTTTTTATAATTTCTTTCAAAAGTATACCTTGCAAATAAAATAGCAGTTAATTTTTTTTAACAGCCAATGAAAATATTACTAAATTTAGTTAGTTTCTAAAAAAACTCAAAAATCTGAACATATCTTCAAATGGTTTATGTCAACTTGACATACATATATAATCAAGCTATTTAATTGAAAACTAATAAAATTTAATTAAATAGTCTTTTTAAATGAAACATTTATTAAATTGTTATTTAAATAAATGATTTAAGAAAATTGATAAATTTCACGAATTTCACGCCGTCCACGAAATCGTCTTAAATCACTAACCGTATATTAGTTATTATCCCAGGGTATTCACTCGCTTAATTCTACAGTAGTTTATAAGATTATTTTTATTCCTTTTTGAATTTGATAAATTATTTTGAGAAAAATCGTTACATTTTCACACAAACATAAAATTTCACGGGATTTCGCGGAAAAAGCCAAATTTCGCGGATTTCACGCTGTCCGCGAAATCGTGAAATTTCACTAACCCTACTGATCACGAATCCGAGGTCTGTTTTTTGATATCTCGTGATGGAGGGGTGGTACGACCCCTTCCATTTTTGAAAAAAAGACATGTTTTTTCAATATTTTGTAGCTCGAAATGGTGATGAGGTGGAAATTTGGTGTCAAAGGAACTTTTGTGTAAAATTGGACGCCCGATTCGATGGCGTACTCAAAATTAAGAAAAAAAGTATTTTTCACTGGAAAAAATATCAAAAAAGTTTAAAAAACTCTGCCATTTTCCGTATTTCCGTATTTCTGAACATGTCATTTTAAGAGATTTTTTTTTATATTTTTTTCGAATCTACATTAACCCAGAAGGGTAATTTTTTCATTTAAAACAAAAATTTTAATTTTAAAATTTTGTGTTTTTTTCAAATTTTGCAGGGTTATTTTTTAGAGTGTAACAATGTTCTACAAAGTTGTAGAGCAGACAATTACATTTTGATACATACACATAAGGGGTTGGTTGTAACCAACACGAGTTATCGCGATTTTACGAAAAAAATGTTTATTGGAAATAGTGTTGAAGTATACAAAGTAAAAAATTGTGTAAATTCAGAAGGTGTAATTTTGGAAGGTTGAATATTACCTCAATTATGATGTAACTTTACCTCAATTTACACTCCAAAAGTGACATTGCAACAGAAAAGTGGTAGAATTACTAATTTCAGAGGTAAAATTTCTGATATAAAAATGTACCCCTTCCCAGATTTAATGTTACAGTCATCCCACAAATTCGGTACACTTTTGTGATTATTTGTCAATAGCATGCCAAATGTAGCATTTCTGTCGACCCTACTATTTTTGGGACCTTCATTTGGATATTCTCTTGCTATTTCACTAGTAAAAGTAGTTCTTTTTGAACAAAAAACTTAATTTTGAGAATATTTTAACCTGAGCAGCAAAATACTGCCTCCAAATTCCTGTTCCATAATTGTGGGATGTTATTGTGCCTCCCACAATTGTGAAACACCTGAATTAAACAGATATTTTCACAAAAAAAGTTATCAGACCATTCATAAAACATTACTAAGCTTAAGCTTCATTGGTTTCAGTGTGTGAAGTGATTATTTTGAAGAAAATACAGTGAGTCAAATATTTGTTCAAGCAAAACATTCTGACCCAGGACGGTACAGAAATTCTCAGCACGAAAAGTGAAAATTTCAAATTTCAGACTAGGGACTCGTAATCGGGCTGTAGTGGACGAAATTGGATTCTTCAAATTGCAAGAGGTGGGTTTTTTGTCCTCTATCTGACCACCACAAAATTTCCCCCCGAGGGGTTAAACCGGTTCCGGGACAATCCGGATTGTTTAACGGTATTGTTCTGAACGGGTGTGGGACATTTTGCCGAATTAAAAAAACGGTTTGAGAATACTTCTGTGAGTTTATAAACTAATTTTTTGATAAGTTTTACTTAAAAAACTAAATTTAAACCAATTTTTAATATAAACTAACTAAACAAAGTTATCAGAAGTTCAAAGTTGTCACAAACTGGCTAGAGGTACTAGTGTTTGACACAGAAACAACATTTCATAAATGAACTCCCTTAAATCGATCAGATTTTGTACTTTTCTTAGGGGTACGGACAATTATTTGACCTATTTTTTTTACTTTTTTCAGTAAACTATTTTTGTATTTTTTAGAATACGTTTTTTGCAAATCCAATGACAGTGTCTTAAAGAGGACATTCTGCCGTCGATTGATGTATACACACTCAGAATGAATTTTCGACTTCGGCAGAAATATCTGCCGAACGTGCTCGGCAAGGTGATATTCTTCCGAAATCTTGGCAGAAAATTCATTGTCCCAAAATTCTCGGTTAAATTCAACCGATAGTTCGGCAGATCTAAGCAAAATGCCGAAGTTCGTCAGTTAAATTTAACGAAAATCTCGGCATGTCCAAAATCTACCGAGTTCGGCAATTCAACTGTCAAATTCGCTAGAAAGTGCCGAGCTGTTCGGTTAGATGTTGAGGTAGCCATATTTGTTTTCGATATGAGTAGTGCTCACTGAACTAAGTTCCGGAGCTTTGGATAAATCGGGATTTATACTTGAATTTCTACAGGATTTCTGCTTGGATTTCTACTTGAAAGGTAAACATTTTTAATAACATCTGTTAGGGAAAATAATATCTAATGGGTCTTTCATTTGCAGCTTTTACCAAGGAAATGCATGACGATGGCGCTTGGTAGAAGTATAGGATTCATTCTGGTTCAGATTGTATTAGATTATACATAAAAAGAGCAATAAAAATAAAAAGCATGCATGCATATTGTTTTACAGCTTTAAATTAATTGCGAGAATCTCGATTTGGTTTTATTATGATAAATGCCGAGATTTTCGGTTGAATTCGTTTCAGGGATGCCGAGATTTTCGGCACAAAAAAGCTGGCCGTCAAAATTATTTTTGCCGAGACTTCGGCAGTTGAATTTTCTGCCGAACTCTCTGCCGAGCGCTCAGTTGTTCTGTTTTCGGCAGAATTCTGCCGAAGTTCGGCATAAAAAACTGAGTGTGTAAAACATGGTACTTAAGTCGAATTTCATGTACTTTTATATCACAAACATTTTCCGTACGGGGGGGTACGGACAAATATTCGACTCACTGTATGTACTACAAGGGTCAATGTTTTTCTTTGAAAACTTGATATAAAACGGAAAAAATTACATCAATCGAAAAGCTTTCACAGGAAGGTAAAAGCGAATTATTATGTTCAATTATCGGTTAGCTACACACTAAAAAATAATGGAAATTTGGAAGGTGTAATTTTGGAAGGTTGAGGGATGACTATACCATGACTTCTTTACTGTGTATAATAACAATTACAATTGCTATATACATAATTACAATTGCTATATACAGGATTGCATTAATGTCAACGAAAAGACTAAATTGTTTAGGCGCAGCAAACTTGCTTCTAGAACAAATCAATATCGATCTCAACAAGTTCAATTTCTGCATGACTTTTTGTTTTAAGCTGATCTACTTCACTAAAGTTTCAAAAACCTCTATTTTTTTCTCAATAATGACGATGATTTCGCTTTCCGGTAAAAACAAGTGCTTATTATCTCAAAATAGCTCTCCGAGTTCCGAGCGTATTCGATGACGCCGAGCCGCAGTATTTATAGATTTCGAGCCTCTTAATCAATTAAGCAAATGGTACGATTTGGCAGCTTTACCCGGCCCGGTTTCCACAATTTTCCATTCCAACTGCTTCCCATCCTCAACAAAGCAGCAGCAGCCTCTTTAAACTTGTTACGTACGTGCGTTTTCTCTTGGCGTTTCAGTACAGAAGGTCGTAACCGGCGAAGATCAGTTCTGCTGCAGAATTAACCTGTAGCCGAAAGTGGGGGTCAGCAGCAGGTGGTCTCTGGAAAGTTCTTTTTTTTCAGAAATTTTGTGAAAAAGCACTTAATTATGCAAAATCCAGAAATGTACTATAACCAACCGAGAGGAAAAATGGAAACGACTGAGAGAATAAAGCACGAAACGATCGAGAGCATTTTACTCTCAAGTGCATCACCCGTAAAAAAAAATAATAATGTCAACAACTGAATTCGATTTTGTGATCAATTTGTGATCTTTATGTTTAGTTTAGTTGGTTTACGTAGATCGTCGCCATATGCCTCTCAAACGAAATCGAGGCCATTTTGCTCTTAACCGCTTGCTGTGGGTGTAGTTTAAATTTTAAAAGCGAGCGTTTTTTTAGTTTTCCAGAGATTTGCTCATCATCTTCTTTTGCGTCTTCTCCTCTAAATTTTGAACACGTATTGTTTTGACCGATGCAGGTTGATCGCGGCACCGGAAAACAACGCACTTTCTGCCGGGGATTTGCGCACATACCCCCCTTCGACTGACCCCTTCCACATCCTTGATTCAAAAATATAGACAATTAATCGCAATTTCGGAAACCGAGAGCTGCCGATCAAGAACATGCCAGAACTTTAGTACTTGGCGAGGATTCAGCGGTGATGTACGTGTTTGAAGACTGATCTTCAACTTGGTGGGAAATTGTGCAAGTGGAAAATTGGGTGAAAATCAATTTCAGCAGTTGAAAGCATGCAGAGTGCATTTGAAAATGCAACCTTCGAGGTTGCTCAAAACTGGAACGAAAGTTCCAGTTCATCGTACTTGCACGAAAAGTGGAATGCTTTTCTCGATGTAGTTGGTGAGTGATTTCTAAACCTAGTTGGGGTTTGCATTGAAACAATGTTAGGAGTTCACAAAATTTCTACCGTCAACTGGGAAGAACGTATTCCTTATATTAAACCATCCATACTCAAATTTTATCAAGTCAAAAAAAGTTCTACTGCTATAGAAACTGTTAATATTCTTGATGACAAATCTCATCCCCAGGTGACAACCCGGACCACGTGTACGTCTGGGGCCTCACAATCTGGACATACGGCTGGTTCTGGCTCATCGGTGCCATCTTCCTTCTTATGGACCTAACCGGGTGGCCTGCCTTCATGCGAAAGTACAAGAACCAACCCGGCACCAACGAACCTCCCGAGTGGGCCAAGCTAAAGCGCCTAGTGACACGAGTGGCCCTCAACCAGTTCGTGTACGGAGTTCCGTTCGCCTATCTGACCTATTACGTGCGCAAGATGACCCTCGAAATGCCCGACATTCGGCAGCTGCCCACGATCGACGTGTTCCTGCGGGACTTTGCGATCTGTGTCGTGACCTGGGAAATGGGCTTCTACTACAGCCATCGCTTTCTGCATGCCGGATTCTGGTACAAGTACATCCACAAGGTCCACCACGAGTGGTCCTCGCCGGTGGCATGGTCCGTCATGTACTGCCATCCGTTGGAGTTTATCCTGAGCGATCAGATCCCGATCTTCATCGGACCGGCCATCTGCAAGAGTCATCCGGTGACTATTGCTGTTTGGTTTCTGTATGTCGTGGTGGACACCGTTGTGGACCATTCCGGCTATCATGTTCCGTTTTTCCTCTACTCGAGACAGCACGACTATCACCATGAAAAGTGAGTTAAGCTTGATTTCTATCCTTTTGTGCATTTACCATCACAAACTGTATTCATTTCAGATTCAACGAAAACTTCGGAGTGTTCGGTTGGTGCGATTCCTTGCATGGAACCAACAAGAAATATCTCCAAAAAATACGAAGTGATAAAAAATCGGTCAAATTTACGCAAGAGCCAGATTCCAAAGAGCAAAAAGATCGATAAAAACTACTTAAGCCTAAGAAAATAACGTGGTACAACTTTCCTTAGTTCGTAAGTCTTGTCGAAGGAATATCTCAAATGTTATAAAAAGTTATAAATAAAGCAATTAGGTGTAAGGACATAGTTAAAATATTACATGCAAATGTTATGAGCACTTTTGATCAATTCTCCTCGAACCGTGAACCTAACCGACTCTATGGCTTCCCGGGCAGACGGTAATAACAAGATTCATGCCATTTCAATAATAAATACTGTTAAAATAACAAAGGTGTTATGGAAAATTCTCGCAAAATCCATTTTTGCATAAGGGTTTAATAACAGTTTTGTTATTGGTCATAACAAAATTTGTTATTGGTCTGATATTGGTTGAAAGCCAAAACAACTTTGGAATAACATTTGTTGTTATGGAAAAATAACTGCAACTGTTATTGGGATGATCAAATAGTTGTTAAAATAACAAAAAAAAAACGAAGATTTGTTCGAAGAATAACTCAAAATGTTATTCGTCTGTTATTACAATAACAATCCAATAACAAAAAAATCATAACGGCGAATAACAAAACTTGTTATAAATAACATAAAATGTTATTGGCCTAGTATTTTCAAACATCAAAAAATGTTATTCCGAAGTTATTTCCGTCTGCTCGGGTTAATGGTTGCGGTAAACAAAGAATGACTTGAATCAAGTGGGATCCGAATGAGCACCTTTGGATTTGTGGTTTGCACACTAAAAAATGTGGAATTTTACATTTGAGGTAATCGTTGTAATGTAATCGTATTTTTGATGTTGAGTTAGGTTTATTTTGACGTAAATCAATAAAATTCCCGCTGGTTTTCATTTGCATAGTGCGTGACGTAAAATTACATCACAAATAACCTATTTTGTGATAAATTCGATCCAAATAACTGGAGCATCAAATTGGATGTAATTTTACATAAAATAAAACCCGATTTCACGCACTTCAGCCCCTACATGTTTGTCAGATTGGTGAAACGTCAAAACGTCAGCAATCTTTCACGTCGAAAAGACAGAAACTTCAAATCTAGATTAAATTTTCAAAAGGTCCTATCTGCATAGGAAACTCATGACTCACAGGTTGTTTTGAAAATTTACTCTAGAAATTTAAATTGAATCTTTCGAAATCTAGATTTTTTTGAAGCGGTCCTACAAGCTTTGGCATTCCCTATGTTTATAGAACTTTTTCAAATAAAACTGTAGAAATCGCTATTTTCATTTTATGTTTTATTTGCCTTCTAAATATCTGGATCCAAACTGAAAACCTTTTGTCAAAATTGCTGTAGCGTTTAATAAAAAACGTTACTTAATCCACCTTTAGGTGGTTGGTGCCTTCCTCGCAAATTTTTATCAAAATATCTGAGATCCAACCTAAAAAAAAAACTTTATTAAAAACACTAAAGTCCTTATAACTATTGATAGGGTTGTCAGATCTTCAATCTTTTAGGCTTGTTGGAAAGGTCTTTTGATTACCTATTGAACGGCCCGAGCGGTTTAGGCTTTCAGGATTTTTGTGATATTTACTTGTAGAGTCAAAACAGATCAGTAAACTTCACTTATTTGTATATTACACTTTTTAAAGATTACATTTTTTTGCGGTAACACTCTCAACTTTTACGCGCACGATCACCTCACTCAACTATTTGTTGCTAATTTCATTAAGACCTTCGTCGAGCCAATTCTCTACGTTGAAGCCAGACTTGTCCTCCAGACCTCTTCGCCGAGCCATGCCAGACCCGAACTCCTAAGTCCCGGGTGGACTCTTCACGGCGGCTAAGTCCCGGCGGACTCTTCACAGCGGCTAAGTCCCGGCGGACTCTTCACAGCGGCTAAGTCCCGGCGGACTGCGGCCTCCACCGCTAAGTCCGGCTGGACTGGGGCCTCTGCTACTGGTGGCTGCTGGCGGGTCCGGCTGGTCTGGGGCTTCTTCAGGATCTGGAACTGGACTGGGCTTGAACTGGCTGGAACTGACTGGAACTAACTGGAACTAACCGCCCTCCTCAAGAATTTTGGGGTTTTTATAGTCAGTCCCCGAAAACTCTACTAAATTTTGTTCTACTAAAAGTGGTCCGTTTCGATGAGAAGCATCGATGAACCTCATGAATTAAATTATGCAGACCTCTGCAATTCTTCATGACTTTCCGTATGGTGTAGTGAGTACACCTCAAAATCGGAATCATGGGTTCGAACCATTGTCGTGAAACTTTAAATTATGTTATTGGAATATCAAAATTATGTTCCTAAAACATTCTCAAAATGTTGGTCAATAATGAGAAGGTCGAATTCTCCATTGAACAAACATGCCAATGAATTTGGTTAAGCCACACCCTCAATTTCCCCTGTGTAATAACATCGCACATTCATAATTGAAAGCTTAACCATTTTTTTGATTGCCTAACAATTGGCGAAATTTAATAAAGGGCTTTTCAGGTGAGGATGACTCATGATCCACACCTGTACATAAGCTTAATTATTTGTCGCGCAACGCGAGTCGACGGGTAAAATTATTTATGCTTGCGTAAGCGCGCATGGTCAGAACTGTGGTGAGGTTCGAAAAATGGACAAATTTAATGATTTAAATTTGAGGTCGCTGCACTATCCAACGATGGGTCGCATGACAACGAACGATATTTGAGATCCGGCCTCAAAAAAGTGTATAAATAGCACTTAAGTGCTCATAACATTTGATAGGGTAGTCAGATCTTCAATCTTTTGAACGCGTTGGAAAGGTCTTTCAAATACCTTTCTTACAATATATAGCATGACGGGTTTTCTTACAAAAACCACCCTTTTTTACAATATTTCAAACCGAGTTTCAAACTGTTGCCAAATCGTTTTTTTACGCATAACTTTTGAAGTACTTTTCTAAACTTCATAATATTAACTACGGTCTTGTGGGACCCCATGACGGATCGACCCCAAAACGGTCCAAATCGGTTCAGCCAGTCCGGAGATAATCGTGTGCATATTTTTCGGTGCACGGACTAACAGACATACACACGCACAGACATTTGCTCAGAATTTGATTCTGAGTCGATAGGTATACGTGAAGGTGGGTCGTCGAGGTTGATTTAAGAAGTTAATTTTTCGAGTGATTGTATAGCCTTTCCTCATTGAGATGAGGAAGGCAAACATTGATCGCTCTACAACATTGCCTCGAATGCGAAATTTCTACTCGAAACTATGTGTTCGATTGTTGAGGCAATGGAGCACTTCCATTCAAGCAGTTTTTGCTTTTTTGTACAATGTATTTCTTATGGGTAGGCTTAGTGATATTTCACGCTAAAAAAATGCTATTTTCACGGGGACTACTATCCGAATACACAACATTTCACGAAAATTTCACGGAACTTGAAAAATGCTATAATAACCAATAAAATCTTATGTTAAACAACCGGAATGGTTTTTGTACACTTAAATTTATATAACACGCAGAAAAATAAGGCATATTTGAATCAACAAAACATTTTGTTGATTTGAAAATCAAGATTTTTGTTGAATCAACGCTAAACGTCAAAGCAACTTTTTCAAAACAACAAAAGACTTTCGTGGAATTGAGAAAATCAAGGTTTGTTTCAACACAAAATCGGCGTTGATTATATTCAACAATTTTTTTTTTTTTTTTTGAAACAAACCTCGTACAGGCTGATCCTACAAAACATTTTTCTGCGTGAAGGCATGAGGAGCGGCCGTGGCTGACTGGTTACGGTGTCCGCTTTCTAAGCGAATGGCCCTGGGTTCGATTCCCATCTGCACCCAACGAGAAAGTATAGCAAATATGAATCTTGAAATTCTGAACATGAAGTCGCTTGAGTCGGGGCTCGATCCCCCGTCCTTTGGATCGGTAAGCAAAAATGCTAAGGGACCATCCATAAACCACGTGGACACTTGGGGGGGGGGGGGGGTTTGGCGATTGTCCACGGTCCATACAAAAAAGTTTTTTTCTGTTTGGGCAATTGTCCACGAAGGGGGGGGGGGGGGTTGAGACTTCCAAAAAAGTGTCCACGCGGTTTATGGCGCTCGGCTAGCCAGCGTAGAAATGGGTCACCGAAGCTCGGCAGAGCTAACACCTTCCAAATGCCTATGCGAATTATTTGCATGTATAGAATGTAGATCTAAAAATACATGGAAACAACTCAATTTGTAAGAAGCGGCCGCGTGGTCCCGTTTGGTTGGTTGCTCACACACACACACACTTAAATTTTTATTAGGCATATAAGCCAAATGATTTTCAAGCTAAAAATTTCCAGTTTTCACGGAGACTATCAAATCATATAATAAAATTTCTTGGGCACTAAGAAAAACTAAAATATTCAGAACATATTTATTTTTATATTACAATAATATTACTAAGTCATATTTATGTTTAATTTTCACATGCTGTGATTATTTGATGATACACCTTAGCCGGGATTCGAACTGACGACCTTTGGATTGTGAGTCCAACTGCCTATCCGCGACTCTACAGAGACAGAACCCAGGGAGACGACTCCTACACCTGGACCGAGATCTCGTCTCGAAAAATGCCACCGGGTCCGCCGTCTGGGATCGAACCCAGGCCGACTGGGTGAGAAGCAAACACGCTTACCTCTACACAATGGGTCCCGGACGATATAAGACTCAAATTGTATAATTTGTAAAGATTCCTGCAAAAAAAAAAGACAATTGTGTTTTTCATGAAACAATACAAACCTTTGGATAATCGAGTCTGGACTGTACACAGTTTTTAAACGAAATAATTCTGAAAATACAAAAGAATATAATTCTGATAGTATTTATAGAGAAGTAATATTAATCACACAAGGCAAACAACTTTGAAAAACAAAATGGATTTTTTCTTCAACTCTGTTGCAATCATTTGAATGATATTTGTGAATAATTTTATTTTAAATACAATTATTATACAAAATTAGGCAAAAATGATTTTGATTCAATACTGACAGGTATTGTAAACCTTTATAAAATTTTAAAAATAATTGTTTTTAAGGAAATTTGATGTGAGAACATAATAAGTGGACCAGATATTGACACGGTGCTCAAAATACAGTTATTATGGAAAAAATGCAATCCGAGACACCATAACGCACCTCTGAGCAAAAAATAAAAACATTCGCTGATGTAGTTTTCGAGATACAACCCATTTAAGATGTTACATCCGATTTTCAATTAGAAAACCAAAACAAACTACACTCAAACCCCGATGGTTTGACACCAACTGTTGTCAAACGAACGGGATCACTTTTTAGTTTGAAACCCCTTTTACACGGAGTTTACACACACTACCAAACGTTTGTTTTGATAGTGTGCGTGAGCGCCGTGTAAAAAGTGACAGTTCGTTACTTTTTAGTTTGACTTTGACCAACCAACGAGGTACAAACTAAAAAAGTGTCAAACGAAGAAGTGACCAACCACCGGGGGTTGAGTGTATACAATTTGAGCATTTTAAAAGAATATGCATTTCGAGGTAATGATGGATTTTGCTTCATATGACTGTTATGCATCTCTGGGCCAAGTTTCAGAAGATTTGTAGATGTAGTTCTCGAGATACAGCAATTTTAAAATATTATTTCAGATATTTTCTAAGAAAATCTACAAAATCAATACAATTTCGACACTTTAAAGAATATGAAATTCGAGATAATGATGGATTTTGCTTCATATGACCACAGACCATATGACCACTGTGATTGCACGACTGCAAAATCTCTGAAATCCGCAATAGTAGAGCCCAAAACACTTGTACTCTAATTCAAATGCCCAAATTTACATTACCCAACAACAACCCTTACCAAAAAGCTCAACTTTTCAACGGCCATTTCGAATAAGTCTACCTAAAAGCTCTCTCGCTACTCTGCGCAAGCTCACTCGGCACAGCCCTATCCAAAACTTCGAACTTGCTTTTCGAACCAATCTGTCACTGTCGGTGTGTGTGCGCTTTATAACTGTCAACCGATCCCGATATCGTACGATTAGTCATATTTCTCGGTTCCGCGGCATCGCCTCGCGGCCAACACGTCGTCGTCCCTCCTAAGGGTTAGTCAAGTGGTGCGGCGGATCTTCCCGGGTTGGTCACGGTTTTTTCCCGGTGTGGGTGTCGTTCCGGGACGATTGCAGAGTGCGAAAAAGTGACCACGCGATCAACCGCAAGAAGGAAGGAAAAAATCGTCCCACCGGGTTTCCCTCGGGGAAGGTGCGGCTGACCTCTTCTCTTACGCTACTGCGGGAAAGTGTCGTGTGACATGGAATTCCTTTCGTGGGTGTGTAATTGATTGTGTGCAGTGCTGCAAAGTAGTAAAGTGCCGGATCAATTCCCGGAGAAGCGAAAAGGAAAAGCGAGTGGCCGCCACAAGTCGCATTTTTTTGATTAGCGGTGTTTTATGATTTCCTTTCGGTCGATGTGTTGAAAATCGTCCGACGAGCCGAAAAGCAAGAGAGAGAGAGAGAGTGCATGCTCCGGAAGAAATTCCCCTCGTCGTTCCGTAGAAATCCGTGACTCCCCGTTGATCCGCGGGGAAGTTCCCTGAATTGAATCCCAGTGACCAATCACACACATCACACTCGCAAGGATGGAGCTGCTGCGGACCGTGTCGGACACGTTCTGGTCGACCCGGGTTTGGCTGCCGCCGAACGTCACCTGGGAGGACATCCGGCCGGGCGTCCGGGCCGACGTCGAGTACGCCGACTATCGGCACCTCGTTTGGCCGCTGCCGCTGGCCGCTATCATCTTCGTGATAAGAATATTCGTCGAAAGGTGAGTCGAACAAAACACGCTCTTCCAAAAACAGTAAAAAAAAGGCGATAGAGAGAGCAGAGATAAGCGCTATTTAGTTAGTGGCAGCGGCTAAACCTAACCTCAAAAAATAAGAAACAAGTTAAAACTTTCGCGGATTCGCACCGCAACTCAGCGGAGAGAGAGAAAGGGCAGTGAAGTGAATTAAGAGGTCGCGCGCGCGGTTTCTTTTGCTCGCTGATCCGCCACGGTAGACTCGTTGGGGGGTTTTGGGTGCGATGTTGGGAGATAACTGGACACGAGATGGACGAGAGATGGCAAGGTCGAGGGCGGTGCGCAAAGCTATTAGTCACATGAGTTTGTTCGTATTGTTCCGAGAAATATATATATTTTTTAAGATTGCTTCAATATTCCGCCAGGAGCAAAATCGACATTTTTACGTTTTTGCATATTATTTACTAATAGCATTTGCAAACTACCAGTCCTAATC